>NW_028190957.1:0-22500 GCF_048542155.1 Nylanderia fulva | reverse complement strand
TCACGCACTTGATTAAAAATTATTGTAATAAATAACTGATTACAAATTACAACACATAATCACAATCTGAGAGAATTTTCTCTTAGAATTTGCCCTGAAAATTGTGGTAATCGTAGGATAATATTGTATGGAAAAAATTTTATTAGAATTCCTCTAATTAATATTTATCACATTCAAAATAATAATATCTATCACAATAAAATATGAAACAAGTTTTATTAATTTTACTAAACCGTAAAGTAAAATTAATGAAATATATTTTATATTTTATTGTGATAAATATTATTATTTTGAATGTGATAATTATTAATCAGAGAAATTCTAATAAAATTCTTTCCATACCATATTCTCTTACAATTACTATAACTTTTAGGGTAAATTCTAAGAGAAAATTCTCTCAGTGTTTTGATTAAATATTAAAAATTACTTGTAAAAACGCGCGGCGCGCACAGCACACGTTACTCGATGCGGACGGCAATAGTTTACACGGCAAGGAGACGACAATTATAATCACAATCTAAGAGAATTTTCTCTTAGAATTTACCTAGAAAATTATGGTAATCGTAGGACATTATGATGTGGAAAGAATTTTATTAGAATTTCTCTACTATTTATCATATTAAAAATAATAATATGTATCACAAGAAAATATAAAATATGTTTGATTAATTTTACTATACAGTTTAGTAAAATTAATCACACATATTTCATATTTTATTGTGATAGATATTCTTTTTAATGTGATAAATATTAATCAGAGAAATTTTAATAAAATTCTTTTCATACCGTATTGTCTCACAATTACCATAACTTTTAGGGTAAATTTTAAGAGAAAATTCTCTCAGTGTACCGATTAATTATTAAAAATTACTTGTAAAAAGGCACACGTTACTCGATGCGGACGACAATTGTTTACACGGCAAGGACACGACAACAGACTGCGGCGACGGACGACGCGACGCGTCGCGACGCTTCGCGACACGTCTAGACGATAACAATCACGCGGCGTTGCCGAACATGTGATTGACGCGAGACATGTATTAAAACGTATAATAATTATGTTATTAAAAAAGGCATATTATAATGTATTATAATTTTTTAAGTTATAATACATTTTTTTTAATGCCTTAACATTATCCGCCCGTTTTGCCCTTTCTTTTTAAGCGAGACGTGAGAAAAATAATTATGTTTTGCGAACAAGATGTTCCATGTATAAATGTATTGGTCGCTCTGAAAAGAGCGGATTGACTTTGGTCGCTCTGAAAAGAGGGGATTGACTTTGGTCGCTCTGAAAAGAGCGGATTAACTTTGGTCGCTCTGAAAAGAGCGGATTAATTTATAATAGGTGCTCAAAATGACCACCATCCATCCATCGGCTCCCGTCATACGAAGAACTCAGAGACAAAACGAGACTGGCAGCGTCCTTTCGAGCAAACAAGAAAAAAAGTTGCACGCATTTCATTACACACGCGTGCAACATTTACGACCAGAAGATTATCAAGACGAACGTTTTGCGAAAATTTTCTGAAAAAAGTAAATCGTTTCCCGAAGACGCTTCCCGAGGACGTCGACGACTTAGAAACCAGATTGCGATATGTAATTTGGAATATCGAAGAGGAAGTAATGGAGAACGTGCAATTAAATTTATTTAAACGCATGAGAGCTTGCATAAAGATGGATGGTGGTCATTTTGAGCACCTATTATAAATTAATCCGCTCTTTTCAGAGCGACCAAAGTTAATCCGCTCTTTTCAGAGCGACCAAAGTCAATCCGCTCTTTTCAGAGCGACCAAAGTCAATCCGCTCTTTTCAGAGCGACCAAAGTCAATCCGCTCTTTTCAGAGCGACCAATACATTTATACATGGAACATCTTGTTCGCAAAACATAATTATTTTTCTCACGTCTCGCTTAAAAAGAAAGGGCAAAACGGGCGGATAATGTTAAGTCATTAAAAAAAATGTATTATAACGTAAAAAATTATAATACGTTATAATATGCCTTTTTTAATAACATAATTATTATACGTTTTAATACATGTCTCGCGTCAATCACATGTTCGGCAACGCCGCGTGATTGTTATCGTCTAGACGTGTCGCGAAGCGTCGCGACGCATCGTGTCGTCCGTCGCCGCAGTCTGTTGTCGTGTCCTTGCCGTGTAAACAATTGTCGTCCGCATCGAGTAACGTGTGCCTTTTTACAAGTAATTTTTAATAATTAATCGGTACACTGAGAGAATTTTCTCTTAAAATTTACCCTAAAAGTTATGGTAATTGTGAGACAATACGGTATGAAAAGAATTTTATTAAAATTTCTCTGATTAATATTTATCACATTAAAAAGAATATCTATCACAATAAAATATGAAATATGTGTGATTAATTTTACTAAACTGTATAGTAAAATTAATCAAACATATTTTATATTTTCTTGTGATACATATTATTATTTTTAATATGATAAATAGTAGAGAAATTCTAATAAAATTCTTTCCACATCATAATGTCCTACGATTACCATAATTTTCTAGGTAAATTCTAAGAGAAAATTCTCTTAGATTGTGATTATGATTGTCGTCTCCTTGCCGTGTAAACTATTGCCGTCCGCATCGAGTAACGTGTGCTGTGCGCGCCGCGCGTTTTTACAAGTAATTTTTAATAATTAATCAAAACACTGAGAGAATTTTCTCTTAGAATTTACCCTAAAAGTTATAGTAATTGTAAGAGAATATGGTATGGAAAGAATTTTATTAGAATTTCTCTGATTAATAATTATCACATTCAAAATAATAATATTTATCACAATAAAATATAAAATATATTTCATTAATTTTACTTTACGGTTTAGTAAAATTAATAAAACTTGTTTCATATTTTATTGTGATAGATATTATTATTTTGAATGTGATAAATATTAATTAGAGGAATTCTAATAAAATTTTTTCCATACAATATTATCCTACGATTACCACAATTTTCAGAGCAAATTCTAAGAGAAAATTCTCTCAGATTGTGATTATGTGTTGTAATTTGTAATCAGTTATTTATTACAATAATTTTTAATCAAGTGCGTGAGTCAAAGTGTCAATAGAATTTATTACAAAAAAATGATTTCATTATGCAGTGTGTCACAGTGTGTCAATATCGGATTGTATCCAGTCAGGCAACAATTATTCGTCAAAGGACATCAAACATCTCTACAAGGTAAGAATCAGTGAGAGAGAGAGAGAGAGTGTGTGTGTGTGTGTGTATACGCGTACACACACACGCACACACACACACACACAAAACGCCGCGTGTAACAAACAGCTGATCGCTTCGAGCGCCCACGTAATCGCCCGCTTCGGATAATGTGTTGCGCCGCTCCTGATTACCGCCCGTACTCGTGCTGTAATTCGCTAACTATTTCTTTTTATATTTCAAAAACTAAGCTTCGGATAAAATTTTGGCAAAGGAAAAATCGTCTTAGAATTGAGTCAGGAATACGACATTTTAAGGACAAACGGTTGTTTTGAATCACCCTGTATATATATATAATATATATACACATATCTATTGATTTATTTATTATAGCAATCTGTCTATCTATCGAACTATCTATCATCTATCGATTAACCTATCTATCTATCTATCTATCAATCTATCTGTCTCTTCTCTCTTTTCTACATTGCATTCTTTTATATATGCACACGTATATAATAATTTTTTAAAAATATTGTACATTACAAAAGTAAAAATAATTAAATTTATAATTAAAAAATTTAAAAAAATTTTATATGAATATAATGATTACAAAGATTTAGTAGATAATTTTTTGTAATAAATAAATTATTTATATGATTTAGTTGTATCTAACTACTGCTCTGTTTTGATAATAATAGCATTATTATGTATTCAATCTCTAAAATACTTTTATATAAATCATTTATTACAAAGAATTATTTACTTTATAATCAATTATAATTATTATAGATAGGCCTGTTTATACACATACACACACTTACACACAATATATATGTGTATGTGTATAAACAGGCCTATCTATAATAATTATAATTGATTATGAAGTAAATAATTCTTTGTAATAAATGATTTATATAAAAGTATTTTAGAGATTGAATACATAATAATACTATTATTATCAAACAGAGCAGTAGTTAGATAAGAATAAATTATATAAATCATTTATTTATTACAAAAAATTATCTACTAAAACTTTGTAATTATTATATTCATAAAAGATTTTTATATATTTTCAGATTATAAATTTAATTATTTTTACTTTTGTAATGTACAATATTTTAAAAAAATTATTATATACGTGTGCATATATAAAAGAATGCAATGTAGAAAAGAGAAAAGAGACAGATAGATCGATAGATAGATAGATAGATAGGTTGATCGATAGATGATAGATAGTTCGATAGATAGACAGATTGCTAAATAAATCAATAGGTATATGTATATATTATATATATGTATATATATATATATATATATATATATATATGTGTATGTATGCATATATAGAAAATGTATATAAATAAACTAACCTGTACATCCAGCCCTTCTTGAAGGAAACTCTACGTTTCGAAAGGGGCAAATGTTTGGCGTCATATTTTCGTCCCATGGTGTGGACAACACACAAACTCAAGTATACGCTGCTTTTTACGCGTATGAACGTGCATAGCACCGCGCGACATGAGTGAGGCGTCGCACAGTAGATCATATCAACGTATAATACGCGCGGATTATTATTTATTACAAAAAATTATCTACTAAAACTTTGTAATTATTATATTCATAAAAGATTTTTATATATTTTTAGAATATAAATTTAATTATTTTTACTTTTGTAATGTACAATATTTTAAAAAAAATTATTATATACGTGTGCATATATAAAAGAATGCAATGTAGAAAAGAGAAAAGAGACAGATACATGTGGTACATACATACTACTGATACCGCGCGAATACGAAAGTTCTGACGCGCATTTTTACGTACATAATAAATCGGAATATTTGATAAAAAAATATATATATAAAATATATGATAAAAATATATATATATATATATATATATATGTATGTATGTATATATATATATATATACATATATATCATATATATATATATATACACATATATATAATATTGGCATATATTTACGATATTGGAAATATTTACATACTTTTTATATGCATCGCATAGGACTCCACTATTCACCACAGTCAAGTCTATATTGGCCTCTCCTATTATAGTAGAGAACGTTGGTTCGTTTCTAGGCTGATTCAAAATGTATACATTTTTATTTATTAGGAAATCCTCGAGTAATTCGCCTTTCGCGTCGTTCTCTTTGCAGTACCAAGTTTTGGAGTGAGCATTGGAGTCCATTGATATGATCATGTCGTGGCTTTTGAACGTTTCTATTATAGTCTCCAACTTATTAATAAAATAGTTTAGCTCCATGGAAAATTGACAATAAACTGATACCAAATATAAGTTTACTTCATTATGTACTATATGTGCGCAAGCTATATGTTCGTCCGTAAACTGTTCGATTTTTGTGACAGTTATTTCCTGATTATATACAACTATAGCAGCTTTTGTATCTGTCACCTTATTACTTTGAACAACTCTTGCACCAAGTGAAGCGCAGCCTTTGACTTGTCCTTGGAATACGTATGGTTCTTGTATCAGACACACATCAATGCCTTGTTCCTCTACTTTTAATCTTAATTCGTATGATGCCGTCTGCGAACGGCCAACATTTATTTGAAAGAATTTTATCATTATGTATAATCTATTTTATTCTTTACGATTTCAGTTACTCTTAGATACTCCGGGCATCTCTTGTCACTTACAGTATGATGTGTGTCTTTCCTTTTAGCTCTTGTACAATTAGCGCAGACTGCAAATTTCTCTCTCTCTCTGAGCAATTGGTGCTTATATGGCCTGCCCCCAACCCCCACAGTGTCCACAAGTGGGGGTCTTTTCCTTGCAGTGTTTAACACTGTGGCCTAAGCCTAGACAACGGAAGCACCTAGTCAAGGCTAAGTAATCATTAACCTTGTATGATCTCCAGTCAATATATAGTCGTTCTTGCTCCAAGAGTTTTCTTCTTATCTCTCCTGTCACCTCTATTACCCAGTTATTAGTATTTCTGGTTTTAACAAATGTGTTGTATCTGTATTTAACCCTGCTTTCATTTTCCTGCTTGGCGATTCCAAGTTTTTCAACATTCTTAGACCAAAATTGTTCCATAAACTGCTCCTTTGTGACCGACTTTTCTACGTCATATACTATCATACTGGGTCCAGTTTTCTTAGGCAGCTCTGTTTTCAGCCCGCATTCATTGTCTTCTATTATCTGCTGGATCTTTTTTAATTCGTTTCCACCTTCCGTTTCCACTAGAATGCCTCTGTCTCCCACCTTTCTCATTCTTTTAATCCTTATTTCTTTAATTAACGGATTCATTTTCTTTGTAAGTTTTTCTTTGACATCCTCACACGTTAAATTGTCCTTTTCATTTAAAGGCTTAACAATCATTACCGAAGAATTAGTCTTGAATCCGCTTTTTAGTGTAGTACGTTGGATAATTTCTTTTTTTTCTGTTTCAGATGCTGCTGTTCCGGACCATGGAGTGAACGCCACTTGAACATAGGACATCGAACTGATAGAATTTTTCGATGCCAGGTAAGTACACTTTAATTTTTCTCTCTCAACGATACTCTCTTGTAATTTCCCTTCTAGTAGCACCCACTTAGACAATATGAACTTAATTGTATTCTTATTGATTTTATTGTTTTCATTAAAGAGAAACTCTTCTAGAGCTACTCTTTCAGATCTCACTTCTTCTAGCGTAACTTCCTTGTCGTCCTTTTCAACTTTCGGTGAGCCTTTTTGTTCCAGTTTCTCTCTTTCCACACTATTCGCACTGCTTTTTTGAACAGGTTCAGGAAAAATAAATACATCATTATCATCAGTTTCTCTGGTATTTTTTGAACTGGGGCGTTTTGTCGTTTTTTTTTTCAGCCGGAGAGTCGTATGCCTCCTCACCTTGTTCAAGCAAAGCGCTAAAGCAAGGCCTATTTATTCCTCCAGTTATTATTTTCGCCGATGGTGGTGGTGATCTGGGAATAGACTCCCTTCTCTTGAACGGGTCCTGTTCTTTATCTCCGGGTTTGTGTTTCATCGTTAACTTTGGTTTGAGTGTATTTTTAGTTTTTTCATTTTTCTCCATTTTTCATCCCACGAGTATGGTAGGAACAAGTATCAAGTGATTCAGAGCCTCCATGATATCACCAAGCCTAGCTACTCTGGGGGGTCGGCAGGTACCCCAGAGGGAACGTTTGCGACCGCGCTGTTTCACGTCTTCGTGGCCAAGCAGCCATCGGCACGTTGCCTTACACCTTGGCTTAAGACGTTTGGTGCATTCTTAGTCTGTCCTCTCCTTCCAAACTCATCCGGCAAGGTTGAACCTACCAGGGGCATAGCCCCCGCCGGCATGACTTCGAAGGTTTGTTCGCGTCGCATGCCCTAACATGCTCCTTCTCACTCCAATGCGCTCCAATACGTTCGTGTCACCGGAAACAAGATGGCGACTAGATGTTCGCGTCACGTTAGAGCATACTCTAAGGAGCAATTAGGAGCACGCTCTATTTGCCTCACCTTCGAAGGTGGTGCATTTGGGGCTATTTTATCGCGCATGCGTGTGAAGCTTGTACTGTAAACAGTATCCACTGCTCAAGAGTCGGGTAGTCCAATAACCTCGCTTTTATTATTCGGCTACGCCGTCACTGTCTTGATATTTCACAATGGAAACTTCTTTTAAGTATTCAGGTAAGAATTTTATATATGATGCTGATTACTTAAATACTCATAATACTTTTTATATTTTTACTTAATTAACTAATAAAATAAATTCTAAGAGATAGATTAAATGATTTTATTCTAAGATAATTTAAATTGCATAAATATTGTACTATATTAATAGTTTTATTTTTCAGCTGTGAAACCTAAACTGGTATCATTAAAATTAATTAAGCCTCCCCAGACTTTTGCGTGTACTTCTGTTGTAACTGCTACAACAAACTCGACACAGTTCCTAACCACAACTGCGCCTTTGGATTCTGTACTGAATAAAATAAGTTTTTCTACAATTCAACCTCAGACTATAATCCACGAGAGTCCTTCTGTTACAGTTCCTGTAACAAGCTCTATGCAGTACACACCTACAACTTTGTCTTCACTAGACTCTTCAATTGTGAATGCTTTACTAAATAAAGCAGGTCCTTCTGAAATTCAGCCTCAGATTAAAATCCATGAGAGTTCTTCTGTTACGATTCCTGTAACAAGCTTTATGCAGCACACGCCTACAATTGTGTCTTCATTGGACTCTTCAATTATAGACTCAGATAATGAAAAAGAGAATACTTCTGGTGTCAATAATGATGGCTATTTTATTTGGGACTATAAAACCATAATGTTGTTTTTCACAGAGTATGAACAGCATGAAAAAAAATTCCAGAAAAGAAAATATCAAAGTAAAGAGGCTATGTTTCAAGCGATAGCAGAATCCTTCCAAGAAAGAGGTTATGTGAATGCTACTAAAAATCACATGAAAAATAAATTTAAATTGTTGAAGAAGAAATGGGATAAACATATCAAACAGACCATGGGAAAAAATAGTTCTGGAAAAGGCACTAAACCTCTTCCATTTAAAGAGTAAGTTCTATCTTGTGTTTTCTGTATATAATTATATATATGATATTTTTGAATTAAACATTATAATTAATAGTTCAGTCGATTTGTTTCATATTTTTATTTTGTCATTCTTACAATATTCTGTTTTTATTAAGTAGTTAGTATTATATTTAGTATTTAATAAGTAAGTAATAGAATACATATGTATCTTTACAGTGAAATGATAAACTTATTTGGAAAAAGTCACAGTGGAGTGCCATCTTTTGTAGCTGGCCGCAATGGAATGGTTTCTCAAGAAGACATTTTGCAAAAAGTGGTCAGTCAACATTTGTCTCAGTGAGTAATCATCTCCTTAAAATGTTTTTTAATTCATTTCTAGATATATTTTTAGATATAATTTAAAATGTTTTCTATTATAGGAATGTAAATGAAGAACAATCTTCTATTGCACTAGACTCGCCACCTTCGACACCATCTGCAGTTAACAGTCAATCTCAATCAGTAATAGGTAGCAGCAAATCGTCCATGACGGATAGCAGTTGCTCATCTTTAATAAATACAAAAGCAAAAGTACGAGATGGCAAATTGGCGCATACTCTACAATCACTTAAGGAATCCATCTGTGCTGTGCTACAAAGAGAAAGTGATGCCAAACAAGAAACACGTACAAAATACCTGACGGAGCTTAAAAAATGTAATGAATTACAAATAGAACAATTACAATTGCAAAAAGAACGAAATAGTATCTTACAAAGGCAACTTAAGATACTAGAGAGAATAGAAAGTAAAAAATACTCAACACAAGAATTATCAGACGAAGAAGATTATAAAGATATAATAAGACTGAAGGTTTACTAAATTATATGTATACATAAGACATTCATAAAGTTTGTTCCTTTGCCTACTTAAAGGAGAAAATGTAGTAAAACACATTTATTAATCTTTTCTACATATAAATTCTGCGAAGTTACACATTTTTCCTGACAAGATCTGTCAGATATAGTAATTATAAAAATAGACACATTGTCTTTTAAAAAATGTTAATAAGATATTATTACAAATTTATAAAATTTATGAACAGTTTATTAAGTTTAATTTTAATTTTGTTAAAAGACAAGTGTGTTGGTTTTTACAATAATTATATCTTAATTAGATCTAATAATTAGATCTTTCATCATTGGGAAAAATGTGTAACTCTACAGGATTCAAAGGTAAAAAAAAGCTAATAAATGTACACATTTTCAATCACTTCAT
Organism: Nylanderia fulva; assembly: GCF_048542155.1. Classification (NCBI taxonomy): domain Eukaryota; kingdom Metazoa; phylum Arthropoda; class Insecta; order Hymenoptera; family Formicidae; genus Nylanderia; species Nylanderia fulva. The sequence continues at coordinate 12,541 of NW_028190957.1, read as the reverse complement.
TTTTTACTTTATAACCAAAGTTACAAACTTTATGAACATTTCACGTAAATGAAGTTATATGTATTTAAAATTTATATAATTTTGTTAATTTTATTTAAAATTTTTATTTCAAGTTGAAATAACTTTTATTTTATTAAAGTTTATTTTAGTTTTTTATTTATTTATTTTCTGTTATTTTGATAAACAGCGTGACAAAGCTGTATCAAGCTCTGCAAGAGAGGAAAGCTACATTTACTTATTGAGTTCTTTTAGTTGAAAAAAGCTGCATTTATTTATTGAGTTTTTTTAATTGGGAAAAGCTGCATTTACTTATCGAGTTTTTTTTTACATAATAAAGCAGCATTATTTACTTGCAGTCAAGCGTACAAAACGTGATTGAAAATCAAAACTGTCATTTCTTGTTCAATTTACATTTTTTTGTTAATTATCGATAAAAAATCATAATAAAATATATATTTGCATTATGCAGTTATATTTCTCTATTTGTATGAAAAATAGGCGTATATGACAATAAAAGACTGATGTATGGATAAATTTTTAACAAAATTGTTTTATTTGTTGTCTTACATATTACATAAGAATTTATTTTATAAAATTTAATATCAAACTTTAATAATTTTTAATTAAAATGAGCTGAATAGAAGATATATAATCGTAATATTCATAATTATTAATAAATGAAATATATTTGTGTAATCGTTATGGTTATAATCGTTATAATCTTGAAACTATAATTGTACATTGTTTCCTAATTTTTATAACTAAAAAAACATAAATATTTGAAAGCACTTTGATAGTTTTGTACATTAAATACATATCATACATATTTTTAATTGAACGACACAGATTGATACAATGCAGTATGTGATATGTCGACGTTGACAACGACACGATATTGATATTTAAAAAAATAATAAACATAATATTTAAATATTAATATTAGAACATAATATTTAAACAAATTTATTTGGATACTCTTATTCAAATCATCGTTGAAACAGTTGTCTACATAATTCGTCTCTGAGATCGCGACCATGTCGATCATCATCCGGATCTTCATTTCTATCTGCTGCTGGGACATTATGTAACAATACCTGCGCATTTATATCAGCATGGTTGTCGACTTCAGGTTCTTCCATGTGTTTAAAATCATCCAAGTCAGCCAAATTGTGAAGAACGCAGCAAGCGAAGATGAATTTGACGATAAATTGCATATTCCTCAACTTGAGGAAATATAACTGTCTGAAACGTTGTTTCAGTATTCCAAATCCATGCTCAACTGAAATTCTGCATTGACTGTGTATACGATTAAAATTTCTTTGGGCCTGTGTCAAATGTCCATTATCCCGATATGGAGTAATTAATTGGAGAAGGCATGGATATGCAGCATCTCCAAGAAGTATGCTTCCATCTAAAATAAAAGCATGTATATTTAAAATTAACAGCTAAGGCTAAGGCTGCTTTTTGATATTCATTCTGCTAGTTGAAAATCTATATTTTATATTATGTACTACAGATTTATAATACTGGCAGTAAATATCAAAACGTAGCCTATGAAAACATTTACAGTGAAGTATATATTTTAATCATAAATCTTACAGATATGGCAATGCATAGTCAACCACATCTACATACATAGAAATATTGAAAAATGTTTCTTTTTTTAATCTCCTCCGGACTTTCGAATACAGAAACTGTTGACGCATGTCATAAATTTGTATAATCAATAGACTCTTATATTAATCGCTCGTATATCAACGGAAAGGTTTGATCGTTCGAACCGACACACGACAACATTATCGACCTTGTTCACCATCCCATGTGATAAGAGTCACGCTGTCACGTGTACATTTTATTTACTCCTATTCTTTCGTCGCTCCGATTCGCCGAAACAAACATCCGATCCCGAGAAAGAGAGGATTCCGTGACGAAAACTCGGAACGCTCCCGAAAACCGAGAATCAGATCTCTGCGAACCGTGCTATCGATCAGCTGCAAATACAAGTAAACATATGTTCGTTGCTGTAATCACTTTCCTCTCGGAGCGAGCCTTCACGAGGCTGTACAAGCCACCAGTCGATCAACAATAATTTGAATTAGAGCGACGCCGTCGCGCCTACTGATATCGACAACATTTTTTGGTCCTTCGAGCCGGATCGCTAACGAGAGAAGACGACAAGTCGTGAAGTACATCATCCAATTACATTTTGGCTGACTTTGATCACGACCTACGTTGTTTAACGCAGCAGCCGCCATTCCAATAATGGCTACCACCGCAAAGCTTTTGGAGCAACAGCTCGACCTTGTTAGATCGGTTGCAAATGCCGTATCTAATTTCATAAAACTCGGCCACGCCAAGATGACGTCCACCGTGGCTGCAAACCGGATGGAACGCGTCAAGGAACAGTTCCGGGAGATTCGCGTCAACAACGCCAAGCTGTTAGTCCTCGCCGAGGCCGCTACGAAGACCACGCATCGATACTTCACCGAGGAGCTGTATCAACAAGCCGAGGTCCAGATGGATGCTGCCCTTGACTACCTGGCCGAATTTGCCATACCTCCCATTGCCGCCCCGCACATCAACATCATGGACGCTTCGAACGCAAGTACCGATTATCATCATGGTCCGCGCCCGGTCTCGCGTTTACCGCGAAACGAATTACCGAAATTTGACGGCTCTTTCGAGCGATGGGAAACGTTCCGCGATAGATTTAAAGCAATGGTAATTGACGATCCGATTTTAACAAATGTAGAACGCCTGCATTACTTATGTTCAATCGTTACCGGAACGGCCAGCACTTCGCTGAGTCACTTAGCAGTCACCGATGCGAATTTCGAAGTCGCGTGGCAAATCTTATCGTCGCGCTTTAAAAATCAACGTCGAATCGTCAACTCCCATCTTTAAATTTTATTCTCGTTACCGTCGGCAACGCATGAAACCGCGAAAGAGTTGCAGACTCTGCGTGACACCACCAATACCACCGTACAAGCGCTGAAAAATCTAAAACGTCCCGTCGATACGTGGGACGATGTTCTCGTGTTCCTCGTTTCGCAAAAACTCGACAAAGCTTCGAGAAAAGCGTGGGAATTAAAAATGAGCGAATCGCAAAATTTACCGTCCTATTCTCAACTCGACAAATTTTTAGAGTCTCGCATTCGCGCGTTCGAAGTTATCGCCCCGACGAAAAACATCGAGTCAGCCGAGACTACCTCGTCAAAAATTAAATCGGCCAAATCCGTAGCATCACATACAACGGCCGTGAAGTTCGAATGCCCGGTCTGTAAGGGCCATCATCGTTTATTTCAATGTACACAATTTGCCGCTTATACGCCGGAGCGCCGTTTCGAATTTATTAAATCGAACCGCCGTTGTTATAATTGTTTCGCGGCAAACCATGCGTTAAAGGATTGCACCAACAAGCATCGTTGTCGAGAATGTAAGCAAAAGCATCACACTCTCCTTCACCTTGGAAACCACGCAAAGTTACCGTATGCTGAATCGTCACATTCAAAAGAAGAGACGAAAAAAGACCAAGACAAAAACGTTGTCGCTCTTACCCTAACACGTTCAATGCCAGCTATTTCCGCCGTTCTGCTCGCTACAGCGCGCGTCCGTGTACATTCCGCGCACGGTCGCTTCATTCCCGCTCGCGCGCTTATCGATCCAGGATCGGCTGTGACACTCATTACGGAGAATCTTGCGAATTACTCCGTCTTCCTCGAGTAAAGCAAAATTTAAGCGTTACTGGCGTTGGTCAAACAAAAACTTCCGCACGCTACGCAGCAAATATCAAAATTAGTCCCGTAAAAAGTAACAATCCCGCGTATTCGACGACGGCTTTAATATTGTGTTCGCTCGCGGAATACGTGCCACCTCCCGTTGCGTCTCACACTAAGTGGACGCACCTCGACGCCCTCGAATTAGCCGATCCTGATTTCCTGAGTCCTACGCCAATCGATATAATAATTGGAGCCGATATGTATGGAAATATTTATCGCGACGGTTCACACAAGGGAACACCACACGAACCGTTCGCGCAGAATACCGCGTTCGGCTGGATTCTCTCGGGTCCTACCGTCGAAACCTGCCCCCGCAATTCCGTACCCGCATATCATACTAACATTTCACCTAATCTTGAGCATACCTTAAAACAGTTCTGGGAACTCGAAGATATCCCAGCCCGCGTTCATCCGAGTCCGGAAGACACCCAATGTGAGGAGCATTTTGTGACGACTCACTACCGCACCATGGAAGGACGCTACGTCGTGCGTCTTCCCTTTAGAAATGGCCCGCCTCGCGACCTTGGAGACTCTCGATTCGCCGCGTTGAAGAGTCTCGAACGGCTCGAACGTCGTTTTCGAACCGACCCATCGTTAGCAACGGAATACACCGCATTCCTTACCGAGTACGCAAACCTAGGTCATATGACTAAGATAAATCCTACCGAATTTCCCGCCCAAGCTCCCGCGTACTACATTCCACACCGTGCCGTGATCCGTGAACATAGCAATACAACCCGACTTCGTGTTGTGTTTAACGCGTCGTGCAACACCGCCACCGGCAAATCATTAAATAGCGCTCTTCATGTAGGAGCAAAATTGCAAACCGATCTAGTAGCGGTCGTCCTCCAATGGCGACAACCTCGATTTGCACTATCAGCGGACATTGCCAAAATGTATAGGCAGATTTTAGTACACCCTCTCGATACGAAGTATCAATGCCTCTTATGGCGATCGTCTCCGACGGCTCAGGTCGACGAATACCGACTTCTTACCGTCACTTACGGCACCGCCGCTGCCCCATTCTTGGCCTTGCGAGTCTTACGGCAATTAGCCGAGGACGAAGGCTCACAGTTTCCGCTCGCGGTACCGGTTCTATTACAGTAAACGTACGTCGACGACTGTACTTTCGGCGCCGACGACCTTGAAACTGCCAAACAAACACGAGATCAGTTAATTTCGTTGCTATCTCAAGGCTGTTTTCGTTTGCGTAAGTGGGCGAGCAATTGCCCTACGCTCCTTGAAGATCTCGATCCTTCCGACCATGGACTCGCAACCAACAAAGATTTGCACGATCACGATTCCATTAAAATTCTCGGAGTTACCTGGAAACCGGAACACGATATCTTCACCTTTCAAGTTTCGAATTTAATAACAGTCGCGAAAACTAAGCGCGGAATATTATCAGTCATCGCGCAACTCTTCGACCCACTCGGGTGGGTAGCTCCCGTTATCGTAACCGCGAAAATTTTCCTGCAGCATCTCTGGTTGACGAAGTCTGATTGGGATGACGAGCTTCCCGCCGAGATGTTGCGCGAATGGGAAACATTTCAATTGACGTTGCCTCTCCTTGAGCAGTTAACTATTCCGCGCTGGACGCAGTATCATCCGAACAACAGAATTGAATTACACGGATTCGCAGACGCCTCCACGCGAGCGTATGCGGCAGCGCTTTACCTCCGTGTCATTTCGGGCGACGGTTGCATTACCAATACTCTGATCCTCGCTAAGTCTAAAGTCGCGCCGCTCAAAACCATTAACGTCCCGCGTTTGGAGCTTTGCGCTGCGCTCCTACTAGCACAACTCATAGATTTCGCTCGTTCTGCTCTTCACCTTCCCGATATCGATTATTGGTGTTGGAGCGTTTCCATGGTCGTCCTCGCTTGGATACGTCAAAGTCCCTCGCGGTGGAAGACGTTTGTCGCGAATAGAGTCTCAAAAATGCAACAGCTTCTTCCCAATGGAAAATGGAATCACGTGCCTACGCACGACAACCCCGCAGATTGCGCATCTCGCGGTACCGACCCTGCCTCTCTTATTAATCACCAACTTTGGTGGCACGGCCCACCATGGTTATCACATTCGTTCAATCAATGGCCAGTCATATCCGACATCCCGGCAACGCATAGTGAATTACGCGATTCAAAAACTTGCGCGACATGCTCGGTAAACCATTGGGAGCTTGAATCCCGATTTTCCTCGTGGCCGAAATTACTGCGCGTCACCGCGTATATCCTTCGTTTCGTTCGCAACGCTCGTACCCAGACGAAAACACAATGCGATGCCTCTCACTCGCACCCGCATGCTCTCCGGTCCGATGAGCTGGTCGCCGCTCATAATTTTTGGATTCGACGGATTCAACTCAATCTATTTGCTGACGACATAGCTCGCCTAAAACAACTACGTTGCGTCTCAAAAACTAGTCCATTTGCTTCGCTTTCTCCTTACATAGACAGAGACAGCTTGTTACGCGTTCGAGGCCGATTAAAGCACGCAAGCCTGTCAGATGACGCTAAACATCCGCTAATTTTAAAATCACATCCATTGGTCCACCTCCTTATTAAACAGATTCATGTTGCGGCCCTACACGCCGGTCCGCAACTCACACTCACGCTCCTGCGACAACAGTATTGGCTAATTCGCGCTCGCGCCACTGTGCGTACCGTCCTCTACTAATGTATTGTGTGCACACGGGAGAATGCACGCGTGCCCGAACAGCTTATGGGCGACCTGCCGGATTTCCGCGTGAACCCGACTTCACGCGCCTTTAATCATACCGGCGTCGATTACGCGGGTCCGTTACTAGTGCGTACGACTAAAGGTCGTGGTCATAAAGCCCAGAAGATTTGCCAATATTTTGTGGAAGTATGAACTTATTACATTCATAATTAATTACTGTATTTTAATCAAATATTTTTATATTTCTTATTCAATTCGGTTAAAATCGTAGATATTTTGTAGATATGAACTGGTAATTATCTATAGTTTCTGTTATCGATATCAGTAGGCGCGACGGCGTCGCTCTAATTCAAATTATTGTTGATCGACTGGTGGCTTGTACAGCCTCGTAAAGGCTCGCTCCGAGAGGAAAGTGATTACAGCAACGAACATATGTTTACTTGTATTTGCAGCTGATCGATAGCACGGTTCGCAGAGATCTGATTCTCGGTTTTCGGGAGCGTTCCGAGTTTTCGTCACGGAATCCCCTCTTTCTCGGGATCGGATGTTTGTTTCGGCGAATCGGAGCGACGAAAGAATAGGAATAAATAAAATGTACACGTGACAGCGTGACTCTTATCACATGGGATGGTGAACAAGGTCGATAATGTTGTCGTGTGTCGGTTCGAACGATCGAACCTTTCCGTTGATATACAAGCGATTAATATAAGAGTCTATTGATTATACAAATTTATGATATGCGTCAACATACCGTCCGCCTCGAATGTGATTGACATTCGATATGAATACAATATTTGCGGTCAATGAAATTTAACGTAAATTTACAATATTCAATCGGACAGTTACAATCCAATGCCGCCCACCATGGCGGAATGATGTTCGCTATCATTGTTGATGTCGACCGGAAGAAAACAAAGTTTTGTAATGGGGCGCTTGAACTCGGATTCAGCCGTTTTAACAGTAACGACTCGAACGAGCCGATCGCTGCCTGGATGGCATTTAACTATACGCCCAAGCTTCCATCGACTTGGAGGGGCAAGTGGATCGCGAAGTAAGACTAATCTACCGGGTGTGGCTAGAGTTTGTACAGAAGGCCATTTAGGGCGTTGTTGTAAGGTATTCAAATACGTATCTTTCCATGCCTTCCAGACGCGTTCGCTTAATTGCTGCACTAGTTGCCAGCGAGATAAACGATTTTCGGCGAGTTCGAGTAAGCTCGGCTCCGGGATCGAGCTTAAGGATGCGCCGATCAAAAAATGACCCGGAGTCAGAGCGGTATAATCGTCTAAAGCGTCGGACACGGAAGCGATGGGACGAGAATTTAAGAAAAGTTCGATACGGCATAGTAATGTGGTTATCTCTTCGAACGTTAAGGTGTGCGTTCCAATAGCGCGTTTAATGTGATGTTTCACAGAGCGTACGGCAGCCTCCCATAGGCCTCCGAATTGCGGCGCAGCGGGAGGTATGAAATGCCATGCAGTATTTTCTTGAGCTATGTAATTTTGAAATGCTGGATCACGCGTGGCTGCATGGAAGGAGGCCGTAAGCTCTTGATCGGCACCTTGAAACGTGGTACCGTGATCGGAGTACATTGCATGCGGAATGCCACGACGTGCGGTAAAACGATGATACGCGGCAAGGAACGACGCGGTAGTATAATCCGATACTGCGTCTAGGTGCAGTGCTTTCGTGGTCATGCATACAAAAATTGCGAGGTAAGCTTTTTGGGCTTTATGACCACGACCTTTAGTCGTACGCACTAGTAACGGACCCGCGTAATCGACGCCGGTATGATTAAAGGCGCGTGAAGTCGGGTTCACGCGGAAATCCGGCAGGTCGCCCATAAGCTGTTCGGGCACGCGTGCATTCTCCCGTGTGCACACAATACATTGGTAGAGGACGGTACGCACAGTGGCGCGAGCGCGAATTAGCCAATACTGTTGTCGCAGGAGCGTGAGTGTGAGTTGCGGACCGGCGTGTAGGGCCGCAACATGAATCTGTTTGATAAGGAGGTGGACCAATGGATGTGATTTTAAAATTAGCGGATGTTTAGCGTCATCTGACAGGCTTGCGTGCTTTAATCGGCCTCGAACGCGTAACAAGCTGTCTCTGTCTATGTAAGGAGAAAGCGAAGCTAATGGACTAGTTTTTGAGACGCAACGTAGTTGTTTTAGGCGAGCTATGTCGTCAGCAAATAGATTGAGTTGAATCCGTCGAATCCAAAAATTATGAGCGGCGACCAGCTCATCGGACCGGAGAGCATGCGGGTGCGAGTGAGAGGCATCGCATTGTGTTTTCGTCTGGGTACGAGCGTTGCGAACGTTATATCACGCATTTTTTGACGCTTTGTTTCAGGATCCTTTTGGTACTGATCACGCACCATCTGAAATTTTGTTTCAGGATCCTTATGGTACTGATCACGCACCATCTGACGTTTTGTTTCAGAATCCTTATGGTACTGATCACGCATCATCTGACGTTTTGTTTCAGGATCCTTATGGTACTGATCACGCACCATCTGACGTTTTGTTTCAGGATCCTTATGGTACTGATCACGCACCATCTGACGTTTTGTTTCAGGATCCTTATGGTACTGATCATGCATTATCTGTCGTTTTGTTTCAGGATCCTTATGGTACTGATCACGCATTATCTGACGTTTTGTTTCAGGATCCTTATGGTACTGATCACGCATTATCTGACGTTTTGTTGCAGGATTCATAAAATATTTTTCTTTGTGAGAAAAAGCATCTTTTTCGATTCGTTTCGAACGCTGTTCCTCAGTTTCCTTACTACGTGCAAGTCTTTTTCTCAGTGCATCCCTCTCTCGTCTTTTCAATGTCTCCAACGGCAGTAGCGTTAATGGAGCAATTGAATCATAGAGGTACGGAAAATGAGTTATTGTTTGTTTTTCAAACATTGCGGACAAATGAGGTCTTAGCAACGATTGATTATACGTCACGATGCAAGGATTTACGCCAAACAGAATAGATGTAACAATCGCAATTGCCATAGGACCACAATTATAACCGTCACCTTGCGACTGAACTTTAGGAAAAACTATTAGATTGTTTTGACAATCATGAAAGGGAAATAATCTGTCCACAAAAATTCGAATTTCTCCATTCAAATTATGTATATTTGCATTACGACTACCTTCATGAGAATCATATATAATAATAGATTTTGCATCGTAATGGCAAGCAACCCAATGTCCACCACCAAAATCACTGTGCAGTATTTGCAAATGCTTCTTCTTTGAAATATTCAGTGGAACAATCTGATCGGGAAATATTGTCAACCATACAGGTCGAGGTGCATAATCAGAATTGCTCTCGAGTAGCGCATGGAAACTGTCTATCATCGTTTCCGTCAACCATTCTTTGAAAGCCAAAATATTCTTTTCCTTATTGCCATAATGGAACTTGTGACACTGATGATCCATTTTCAGTTGTTTGGGACAGTTTTAGTTATAGATATACGGCGTTTGGGGCAGCCTTCTAGTGATGCAAGTATCAAATAAGATTTTTCTAATTAGACGCCTAGAGCAGGCGAAAGGTCTGAGATATTGCAGACTAAAATGCTACAAAAGCGAATACTGTTAATTTGGATGTGTAATAGACCCAAAACAAAAATACTTTTTCTAATTGTATAGGCGCCACGGGCAAGCCAAAAATCTGCGCTATTACAGACGAAAACGCTATAATAGCGAATAATTTTAGTTTGGATACGTAATAGGCCGAACAAAATTAATTTTTGTAATTGGATGCAGGCGTCTAGGGCAAGCCAAAATTCAGCGCTATTAGCAGCCGATGTTCTAATTCAGCGCTTATGGCAGCTTTTATACAGCGCCTGAGCAGCCGATTAATTTTTTTTTATTTTTCCGGATCTGTAAAATAAAAAAGTTATATAAATACATTATAAATTATTTTAATAAACATATGCAAAGATTCAAAATTATTACACTAATTAAACAATACTTCAGAAACTGCAGTTAAAAAGAAATGAAATTACATCTGTTCATTTTTCTTTTGTATAGTACTTGTAATTCACGTAATCACATTGACACGTCAAAATAGTATTTATTTATTATTATTGTAAATAAATCATCATTGCAGTAGACCTAAAATTTCTTAAAATTAAAAATCATAATCGAAAATTTGAAGTAAATCTAATTTTTTTTATAAATAGAAATATTCTATTTTTTTTTAATTTATCGATTCTTCACTATATATTTGATTCAATAATCTTACCTCAAGATTTTTATGCACAAAATGATGAATACCAATCGAAGTTAAATGCCTATCTTTGTTTTCCCTTTAAACTAAACAACTTTTGTCTGAAATTTTCCTATATACTTTCGAGATATTTAATAAGTACAAAATTTACTTATGAAATAGGTATTTCTGTACAAACAAGATTTATAAATACAGGATTTACTTACAGATTAAACAAGAATTTTTAAGAGGCATTGATGATTTATTGATAATAAAACTTCCTACGACATTTAAATAAACTTGTTAAATATGCAAGACGAAAAAATGTTTCAAACAAACACCATAGGATTTGAAGAAAGACAGATGATGCTGATATTCATTTGACCTTGCAGAGATCTTGAAAATTCCTGTTAACGTTAACCCACTAAACATGAAATATACATGCAATGTTTCAAATTGTTTCATTTAGATTTCAAATGATACATTTTACGTATTTGTTTTTGATATAATTCATAAATGTTACAATTGAAATATTTCATCATAGTATATATTAAAAATATTTCAAATGAAATATCTCAATTGATATATATTTAAAACATTCCAAAGTTATCGTTTTAGGTATATTTACAAAATAATAGTAAAATAAATATTTATGTACACGATTAGATAATCGCTTACATAATTTGGAAAATGGCAATCACGTATTACATTCAAATTGTGTTTATTTATTATAAATAAATTATTAGAGAGAAATATTGAAAAATATTGAATAACATAATTAGAATACGTTGTATATAAATATTTATATAAATGGTCTTGTTTTAAAATTGTATTATTATTTAAATGCTTAGAATGTATATATTTTGTTATTATATATTTATTTATATATTTATATTTTTTTTATATTGAAAAGATTCATTTTTCTTTTTCCTTTTTTTAAATTAATAAATTTTATTAAATATTTGTTTGCCAATTAAACAAAAATGTAATCGTACACCAGCAATTACTTTTCAAAATATTATTTTTCTTGTGTGTGAATAGTTTCATATAATATCTGGATTGCAAATATATATTGTTAATAATAATAGTTTTGTTGCATATCTATTATGCATATAATTTGGAAATAATATAATTTAATAATTAAAAATTGCAAACAGAATAATATATTCACATATTTATATTTATTATATTATATCTGCACATATTCATATTGATGAGATAATTGTTTATTATATAAAATCATGTGCGTGATAATTAAATATTTTCTATGCAATCAAATTAATAAGGAATATAATGATTTAACATGATTATATTCTAAATCTGTTGGTGAAAACGTTACGTGCAACAAATATATACAATTTAAGTTATTAAAATTTTATTATTTTTGTAAAATATCATTGACTTTGTAGAATACTTGAAAATATTACAATTCTATTTCTTAATAATAAATTAATTAAATTTAATAAAGGAAATAAAACATTTTATCGTGTTCTGATATTGGACTTATTAACCATAGCGTGTAATTAAATATTATAGGTCTACGCTTATTGTGATAAAGCTCTTTGATTGTTAATGCAAAATTAATACCTAATCAAAACATCACATACCAATGCTCAAGCTCGTATGACAATAAAAACAATGATAAATTATTAAATTAAGGCCATGTGTAACGAGCAATACGATATTATTTTATTATTGAGAAGAAAATTCTTAATTTGAAATAATAATTATACAAACGTTTCGAGCTCTACTTGCTCCTCTTCAGTGCGCAAAAAAATAGTGATAATAAATAACGATAATAAATAAATACATAAAATTCTAATAAAAAATCCGCAATACATAGTCAATATAAGTTATATAGTTGAG
>NW_028190956.1:17500-42026 GCF_048542155.1 Nylanderia fulva | reverse complement strand
AGACACTTCCCGACACTATTGACATATTCCGAGATATTTGCAGGCTTCCGGACCTGACCTGGAAGAATTATATGTCAAATGGCAGTTTCCGTGGACGGTCCTGAAGACTTATGTATATACATTAGGAATTGCATATTTAAAACGTATATACAGGGAAACAGATATATATATATATATATATCAATCGTATACTTTGACGACACTATATATATTCTCTGGCGATTTCAATGACTGTATAAGACATAGTAGTATTCTCTGTGCGATTTCACATGACTGTATAAGACATATAGTATTCTCTGGCGATTTCATTTAATGACGTATAGATAATATATATTCTGACATGATAATACAATTATTTCTTTTTTTTCTTTTTTTTTCATTACAAATAATTTGAACGACTTAAATGAATAGTAATTACTTATTTTTGAATAAATTTCGATTAATTATACAGATTGACTATTACAATATAATATTCATTTTACTAATATTAAATATGTATTATTCAATAGTATTAAATTTTAAATATGTACACGATATATATATATATATTAACACACAAAACTTCTTATAAATACATTTACTTATAATTATAAACCCGAAGATCATATACATAGCGCAAAATAACATTATATCCATCATACGCCCAAAGGAGCCACTACACTAAGAGAAGAATACTATTATTTTCTCTCAGTGCATGTATGAAACCCGCCTTATAAACGGTAATACCTGAAAATTTATATATATCGCTTATAAGAGTACTAAATAATTAATATTTGTAAAGCTGCTTTCATGTGAACTCGACTTTACTCGCAAGGAAACATCCAGAAGATTCTAGAAGGCTCTAGAACGATAGCGTGATGCAATGCATGATGCAATGCTGAAACACGTTGCCACCTGCAAATCGATTACAGAAGACCGTCAAGAAATATCACTACCAAGAATAAAGAAGGCCCGTTGCAAGCCGCATAGCGGTGAGTCACTAAAGAAGCACCGCTATCGCTACTGAGAATACAATAAGAAAAGTCGGAGCGCATAACGATAAGTCAGTAAAGGAGCACCGCTATCGCTACTGAGAATAAAAGACGATTGGAAACCGTTAGCGATGAGTCACCTAGGAACACCGCTATCGCTACTAAGAAGCTATCTCTCCGGGACTTACCCGACACAATCTCTACTGAGAACAAATTATCTCCGGTACTTCCCCGGCACATCTCACTTGCCATTGGCTAGGCCGCATCGACCGATGGGAGGAGCGAGCCACATTTTACGGTATATAAACCCTGCTCCCGGCACGGAACGGCAGTGATCCACCGAAAGTCGTCAAGTTCAGTACTTCCAACTGCAGTCAACCAACCAGCTATTACTACGGAGTCCTGAAGACAACGAGACATAGCCGTCATTTCGGACCGAGGTACCGAGGCTCCTCAGATCTCCAGACTCAGAGGGAAGAACACAGTAGCGAAGTGTACCATAGCAAGGCACATAGACATTGTCTAACCTTGTGAGTATTTAAGCCAGTTCACATATCCCTAAATAGTAAAGCGCGGACACTCATTATATTTAACCAATTATATTTAACCATTAATTTTAATTCAATCTTACATTACACTCTGAACTCTGAATCTTGAATATAGACGTAAGCCATATATTACTCTGTATTCCTAATATTATTTCAATTTATTAATTGCATCCGCACACGTCTACGTTGCAATCGTTGACATATATTATATTTTATTCGATACTACTCAATATTATTTAACCAATATCGCATACTTATTTAACCTATTGTACTTGCATTATAAATATATATATTAATGTATTTTATTATATTACTGCTTAATTATATATGTATGTAACCCTGTATCCTACCACCTATTAGCGAATTGAATAACGCTAATTCCACAGTACACATTAGAAATTATATCCTGTCAGAAGGTACATTCGCAAGTCATCTCAGAGGTGCACGTTTAGTAAGTGAACGTATGCATTAGCCTATTAAGACAAGGACCTGAGAACCCGGCCTAGCCGGATGAACACCTATCTCTCTATCGCTTTTACGCTTTTATTACCTTGCACTTTCCAATAGTTGCGAATACTTTACTACACCAACGGGCAGTTTTTTTGCATATTGATATTCGATTCGTTTTGAAATGTACACCACCTTATCCTATTTACACTATAAAACGATACCTGTCATAAGGAAATTGTTGCCCCCTTCTGAGATGATTTTTTGAAAAGTGAACAAAACGCTTAAACCCCCTTTAGGCCAGAATTCACAGGGATAACCGGTACTTTTCCCCTTCCCACTTCTCCTCCCCGCTCTAAACCCAAAACGAATTATTTAAAAACCGAAGGACAGGGTTTATAATTATTAAAATTTTTATTATTTTCAATTTTAAATTTTTAGTTATTTATTTTTAAACTACAAATTTTAATTTCTTGAAAATTTTAAATCCATTCAAACCTTTTTCTTTCTTTTTATAAATTCCATTTAAAAATTTATTTAATTAAAACAAAATTAAAAAAGGCTTTTTAATTAACGTAAGGGGAAAACCTTTTACAAAAAACCCTTTCTTTCTCTTTTTAAATCTCAAAACATAAATCACATATAAACTTGATTAATTAATTTTTTTACATTAAAAATTTTTTGATAAATAATGCAATTATTCTTAAAATTATCCAACCTTTAAAGGGGGGCCTCCCTTCCAAAGGGGGGAACAAATTGACGAAAACGAAACCCCCCCATAACAAACGCAAACGTGGCAAAAGGCCCCCCCTTAAAATTTTTACATTTCCGATTTTCCCCCAACGCAAAAATTTTCGACCCCTTTCCAACGTTTATTCGCCCATAAAAATTTTTCCCCTTTTAATTGTTTTCCCCTCATCTCTTTCCGGTCCCCCCTTCAAATCAAAACGAATAAATTTTTCTTCCCATCCCTTTTTAAATTTTCCGGATCCCCCCCAACATATGTATCATATACGACCCATTCTAAAACCCTCATAACGAAAAAGATCCCACATTTTCACGAGGGACCCCGCAACCTCACTTTAAAACGACACTGCGTTTTCATCCCCAAGGGCTCGGGACAACTTCGCTCTTTTAAAACTTACCTTAATCAGTCAAAACCGGGGAAAGGGAAACTTAGATGTTATAACTCGTTAATTCCCCCACAACCCGTCAAGCCTAAACCCCTTTATAACAAAAGGTTTTTGAATAAAAAACGATTTATACTAAAAAATTATTTTTTTTTTCAACCCACCCCTTTTTCCTTCTCTGTCCGATACTTAAACCGAATCTAGCCTGGCACCCCGGTATAGTGGCCCCCTACATTTTGCCCAAAAAAATGGGGGGAAAAATTTCCAAACTTTAAAAAAACCGGGTAACCCGGGGAAAAGGGGACCGATTGTGGGGGAAGGGGAAAACCCTTTCCCGCCAGGTAATTGTTGGAGAACAAAGAAAGGACTGTGACTTCTCACAAAACCCCGTCCCCGGCCAACCCCCTTTGGCGTTTTGGCAAATTTTGAGGGTCCCCAATCCCCTTTTTTCCAAAACTTTGGAAGTGTCTTTTATAACGGGTCTTATGTTGAGAGGACGGTACCCTTTGGCCTTTCCCCCATGGACTACCCCCTTCTAAGGAAAACCGTTCTGGTTGGGGCGTTGAGGGGGTCGTCTCGGGCCGGGGAAACACCAAAATTTCAGAAGCGCACAAAATCGCAGGAACAAACGTTCCCCACCCGGGGGTAATCTGGCCAAACCGGCCCCAGGGCCATCCTTTCGGAAATCCTTTTCCTCTGCAGGGGTTTTTTAGGATCCCAAGCGGGGGTTTTTTCCCCCGGGGAAATTTGGGTCCGGGGAGCCCCCCAACCTTCGGGTAATTCCTCTAAAAATTGAACGGGGGGCCCCCCCCGCACTCGAGCCTTGCCGCTTCCCCAAACGACTCCCAATTTTGTCTTCCATCCGCACCGCGGGGGGCCTCCAAAAAGGGGGGCCAGCATTAAAGAATTCGAAAACGGGCCTTTTTCGCGCACCGAGTCCCCTGAGGTACCAAAAAAACAGGCTTTTTTTTTTCTTGTGAGGGGGGTTCCCCCCAAAAATTGCCCTACTCCCTCTTTCCCCCTCTGCTCCCTCTCTCTCCCCTTGCGGAGGACGTGTTTTTTTTCCCCAAACCTTTTGGGGGGAGGCCCCATTTTTACCCCGAGGGGAAATCAGCCCACCCCCTCTCTTTATCCAAGACGTCGACCCTCCCCGCCGCAGAGCATCTTTTCCGGCCGCAAGAAAATCGCCTGGGGGGGTACGGGAAACCCGCACCTCCCCCTTAAAGAGGATTGAAAATTTTTTTCCCCCCCCCTTTTAAATTTTTTTTCAGGGGAAGGTTTTTTTCCCCTTTATCGCCCCTACTAGCCTCAGGCCGCGGGAAAGGGTGGCCGGGGGCACCCCCGCCCCTCCCTATCGCCCCCATCGATCACAATCGCGCGACGCGATTGGTCTCTTGGCAAATCTCTAACCACACTCGTAACTCCTTTCCTTTTCCCCCTTTATGTTCGAGACTCCTTTTGGGGAACCTTGCCCCCCAGATATGGTTTAAAGAAAACCCCCCCGGGAAGGTGCCTTCCCCCCTCACGCGTGCCTGACCCCCCTTTTTTTCCCCAAATCCCCCTCGGGGCCTTTCGGGGTAAAAATTGATGCCCCTTTTTGGCTTGTAGGGGGGAGCCGTATTTGTGGACACCAAGACCCCGGGGTTTTCCCGGGAAACCCCCGGGGCCAACCTGCTCACGCTAAATTTCCTCCTTAGCTGCCACTTCAGCCGGGTGGCCCCTTATTGGTTTCGAGGGGCCGCTGCCCCCGTAGGTCCCCCGCACCTCTCGCGCCTCACTCAAGCGGCCCCTTCGCACCAGTCCCCGGGCCCTCCGAGAACCCGGGCAGTATTCTCATTAAAAAATTTCCCCCCCCAAAAATTAACTGGTTTGGGGGAAACGGATTGAACCGAAGCCCCCCAAAAACCCCGGCTTTCTTAGCCCCACAACAAAACCATGACCGGGCGCATGGGCCTGCCCTTAGGGGGCTTTTCGCTGAAAACCCTTTATTTCGACACCACCAGTTTAAATTTTAAAAGGGGGGCCTTTTTTCCGGGAAAAACCAAAAGGGGGTTTGGAGGTCAATTGGGGATTTTAAGCAAAAAGGCCCCTTACTAAACCCCTTCGTTGGCAAAACAAAACCAACCAAAAACCCTCTAAGTCCATCGCCTTTTGTTTTTTGGGACCGGAGATCATAGTTCCCCCAAAAACTTTTTTTTTTTTCTTTTTTTTCGATTGGATCCGGATCGTCACATTTTTAAAGTAAAATTTTTTTGAATCTTAAAATTTTTATTCCCCCTGTCTACCCCCAAAATTATAGGTGGTTTTTTCCCTTGGCCCTCTCCTTTAAATTTCTTTTTTTAGGTTTATTTTTTTAAAAAACCCCCCCGTCTCTTTTCCCCTCCACCACTCCCTTTTTCCTCTTTTTGCCTTTTCCCTTTTATCCCGCCTTTTTTATTTGTTTCCCCACCTTTAAACCTTTTTTATTTCACTTTCGTTCTCGCATTTGTCTTCTTTTATATTAATTATAACTTTGGGCGTAGTACTGCCTCCTTTCTTTTTTTTTTACAGCCCTTTTAGCACCCTTGGGGTTCCTCCCGAACCTTGGCATGGAAGCCTTGCCTCAATTCGAACCCCGTTTGGTAAGGGGCTTTCCATTTTTTTTTCTAAAACTACTTATGTGTCTATTTTCTAGACTCCCCCATTTGGACAATTTTTTTATTGAGATTTTTTTATTTTTTTTATTTAAAAACAAAGGTCTCGATGTTCCTTTGTCTCCATCATTCCTCTATTTCTTTTCCCCTTTTCTCTGTTCAATTTTTCATATCCACCTTCTCATTTTAAAAAATACTCGCCTTGTTTCCCTTCAGGGGTCTCTTCAGTTCCCCTTTTTTGGGGCTCCCAAGGGGGGGTGATCCTTCGATCCCCTTTGAAAAAAGAAAATTTCCCTTTTTTTCCTTTTTTTTCGGCTTTAATTTTTTGGGTTTTTTCTTTTTCCCCCCTTTCCGTTCCCAAATTTTTTTTTTTTGGGTTTTTGTTTTTTTTCCCCCGAAAAAAAATGGCAAAAAAAATTTCCCCCCGGGGGAAAACCCTTTTCCCCAAATGGGGGGCCCCCAACCCCCCCACCCCCCCCAAACCCCCCCCCGGCCTCACCCCGCCCCCCCCCCCCCCCTTTTAAAGGGGCCCCCCGGGGCCCCCCCCCCCTTTTCCACCCCCCTGGGGAAAAAGGGCCCCCCCCTTTAAACGGGGTCCCCCCCCCCTTTAAAACCCCCCCCATTCAAGGGGCCCAACACCTTCCCCCCCCCCCCCCCAAACCCCTCCGGGAACCCCGGAAAAACCAAAACCTTCGGGGCCCCCCCCCCCCCCCCCCCTTCCCACAATACCTCCACCCTTCCCGGAAACCCCAAAAAACGGGCCCCAACCCCCCCCCCACCCCCACCCAATTTCCCGGGGCCCCCCCCCCCCCCCCCCCCCCCCAGGAAAACCCCCCCCTTTTTCCCCGGGGGCCCCCCCCCCGCCCAGCCAAAACCCCCCCCAGGGGGCCCCCAAAATTTTTTCCCCCAACACCCCCCACCCCCCCAAAAACTCCCCCCCCAAAAAATTTCCCCCCCCCCCCCCCCCCCCACCCCCCCAGGGCCCCCCCCCCCCCCCCACCCGCCAAACCCCCCCCCCCCCCGGCCCCCCCACCTCGGCCCCCCCCCACTTTTTTTCCCCCCCCCCCCCCCTCCCCCCCCTCCCCCCCCCCCCAAAAAAATTTTTCCCCCCCCCCCACCCTTTTTCCCGGTGGGGCTCCCCCCCGGGACCCCCCCCCGCCTTAAAAAAAATTCCCCCTCTTCCCTTTTGACTTTTCCCCTTTTTGGCCCCCCAAACTCAAACCCTTTTTTTTTTAAAACCCCCCAAAAAATTTTAAAGTCCTACTTCACAACACCCCCCATTTCAATTTTTTCCCCATCAAACCCCCCTTTTCCCCCCCCAGGCCACGGGGGCCCCCTAAGACTTGCTTGGGGGCCCCCCTGGGCCCCCTTTCCACCCCCAACCCCTCGCTGGGGCCCAAAAGGCTCCCCGCAAAAACCTACCCCTTTTTTAAAAAAACCTAAAACCCGCTCCATACTCCCCCAAACACTTTTAAAAACCTTTTTTCAAAAAATCACAGCTTTTTTCCCAAAAAACCCCCCTCACTTTTCAACCCCGTCTTTTTTTTCCCCCCACTTCATCCCTTTTTTTTTCTCAACTTCAATAAACCCCGTATTTTTATCCCTTTTTACAAAAAACCCCCGTTTTTTCACCCCTCCAAAACCCAATCTTTTTTTATCGTACTTGGAGGCCCGTCCCCCCCCAAACCCCTTTATAAAAATATCACAGTCTTTTTTCTCAGACACACTCCACCTACTTTCACTCCCCATTCGCCCCCCCCAAATTCCCCATCCACTCAGTACCCTTTTCTCCAACTCCCTCGGTCTGTCCTTCCCCGACCAAAAAAAGTCATCCGCGACGCAACCACTTTACATTCCTCTAAACGCGGGGCCCCCAAAACTTATCCATTTTGGGTTTCCCCAAAAAAAAAGGTCACAGATGGACCCTGCGGGGCCACGCTTTAATTTTTTCCACCTGTGTCACACGCCCCAAAATTGCAAAAAACCCCCCCCTTTAAAAAAGCTTTTCCCCCAAAACAATTTTTCACTTAAAACCCACGAAATTTTTTTATTACACATTCCCATTTAAGGTTTAAAACGCTCCTTAAGTCCCGAAACTTTTAACACAACTTTTCCCAAAACCCTTCCCCCCTTCCCCTGCCTCGATTCCATGCTCCTGGGGGCGACCGATTCCTTAGAATCCGTACGGGCGTCACACATTCTTCCCACATCGTTCGCTCGAGTTTTTTTAAACCCCATCATTGCCCCAAACATTTTTCCCCCCACGCGCAGTCAAGGGGGGCCCTAAACCCCGGGGGGCCGCCGGGTTTTTATGGGGGGTTTTTAATAAAACTCCCCAAACCCCGCAGTTTTTTCCCCCCCGGGGGGGAAAAGCTGAAAATTCCCCGACAAACATCATCATTTTTTTAAAACCTCCGGGAAAACACGCCAAAAAAAGCCGCAACACTCAGAAAACCACCATCCATCCCCCTGCCTTACCCCTTAACGATCTCACTGCCCACCCCCTTGCTCCTTCAAACTTTTCTTTTCTTCCTCCCCACTCCCCCCCCCGGCGTCTATCCCAGTTCCCTCCTTGGCCGGGGAAAAAATCTCTTCATTAGCTCATCCGCGCTTTTTTTCCGTCTCGTCCTCTACACCCACTTTTAAAGACTTAATCCCCCTTAAAACCCATCCGCTTTCCCCGGGGCACCTTAAAATTAACGCTTTTCCGGACCCTTTTCCCCTAGCAACAAATCGCTTTTAAATTTTTTTTTTCCTCTTTGCTTTCCTCCTTTTACTCCCGCAAAAATACTTTATTCTTCTTTTTTTTTTTCCCCTCTGCTTTCCCCCCCCTTTTTTGCCGCTGGTAGGCCGCTGCTCCTTCCTACAGCCCTTTTTTTTTTTCAACTCCCGTCCACCACACCCCAACTTCCAGCATACACAGGTTTTCAACCCTTCATCCATCGATCATTCGCACTTGGGGGGCCCCATCATTTGCCAAAAAAGCTCTGCGCATCCGCTTTTGTCTTGGCCCCCGTGATCTTCTAACGCACTCTCCGCAACACCATATACCTTCCCTTTATTCCTTCAAAAACCCTCTCCCCTGCCCTCAAATTTTACCTACCCCTTTTCTCGTGTCCATCCTTTTAAAATACTTTGGTCCCAAATCACCCCCATCGGGCTTTTCTTCCCATATCCGGACCCCCATTTACCGCCCTTTTCGAAAGTGACATGATTTCCCCTTCCCCCCCTTCGGCCCCTGAACGATAAAACCGCTTGGGTCTTCAACAACTTCATCCCGCTCGCAAACATCCTTCCCCAAAAAACTCTCCCGGCCTTCACCCCCTCTCTTTTCTGCCTCCAACCCTTCTATAAAAACCCAAGGAGAACGGGAAAATTGCATCCATACCTACGCCAAAGCTTTTTCCCCCCGGCCTCCACATACTCTGTCCTGTAAAACCCCAATCGGGGCCGCACTTTCCATACTGGCAAACAAGGAAAAAAACAACATTTCGCCCAAAGTCCCCCTTCAACCACACACTCATCCAAATTATTCGTACACTCTCTCCGCACATACCTAACCTAAGTCTTTACCAACTGGGGGGGGTTTAAAAACCCCCCACTTTCCCCAATCACATCCTACCTTGGGGAAACCCCCACAAAGTCCATGCCCCTTTATCTTCTTGCGCAGTGCACCCCTCGACTTTTTGCGCAAAAACTCCCCCAATCACACATAAAGCATACGCTTTTGAATTTTAATGCACCACATCCGCACCACATTCTCTTATTTTTTCCCCTTCCCTAAGCTCTCACTATTTTCCCCCCTTCGGCAGAACCCCGGGGACACATTTCTCCCTTTAGCTTTTAACCCGTTTCTACACCCACTTTTTCCTTTTTTTCAATCTCTCATCATGGTGTCCTACCATCCCATTTTTTTTTGGACAGTCTTTCCTTTTTTGGTGCATTCCCCCAACATGTGCCCAAAGGAACATTTGGACCCCCCGCAACGAAAAACCTTTCCCCCAAAAAGGCCCTTCCAAGCACAAACCTCGTCCCCTTTTCAGACACTTTTTTTTTGAAACCCGAACTTTTAATATCAATTTCCCCGGGGGGTTGGGGTTTTTTTTCCTTCGCTTCCACTCAAAACAGCAACTTTCCATAAAACTCTCCATCCACTCCCCCCCTTTAAAAACTCCTCTCAAAAATTTTCTCTCATTAAACTTCCCCTCGCCATATCATTCGGAAAATTTGTACAAAGATCTTTGGGGCCTTTTTTCGAGGCGCTAATTTTTTTGGTACATTCTTAAGGGGGCCAAAAACCCTTTTTCTTTTCAACTCACTCTCGCCATCGCTCAAGGGAAAAACCCTCCTTTTTCATTTTCCTCACCTTTCCACGCCCTTTTAGTATTTTTCTCCATCTTCAATTCTCCCCCTTTAAAATTCCCACTTGTCACACTCGCCTTCTCCCCCCTTTCCACATTACCGCAAACTCTTCTCTTTCGTTTTCCCCGTTTTCCCCTTCTTCCGAAAACCTTTTAATCACGCTTTTTAAAAATTTTTCCCCACTCACCCCCTGCCTTCCACTTTCCGGGGCCTAGAAAATCCCGCTCGCTCGACGCATACACTCATCCAGTTTCCCCTGTATTCTCTCATTTTTGCACAACATTTTCATCATCTGTTCCTCATATTCTCCCACAATGTCCAGTATTTTCTCACTCGCACTCTTTGAAATTTTGTTCGTCTCCGTAAACAGGAATTTACGGAGTCTCGAACCAATTACTCTCATACACGCTATCTCACTCACTTCCGCAACGCTCTCATTCTCTCCCTCATTCATTAATCAAGAACGAAAGTTAGAGGTTCGAAGGCGATCAGATACCGCCCTAGTTCTAACCATAAACGATGCCAGCTAGCGATCCGCCAAAGTTCCTCCGATGACTCGGCGGGCAGCTTCCGGGAAACCAAAGCTTTTGGGTTCCGGGGGAAGTATGGTTGCAAAGCTGAAACTTAAAGGAATTGACGGAAGGGCACCACCAGGAGTGGAGCCTGCGGCTTAATTTGACTCAACACGGGAAACCTCACCAGGCCCAGACACCGGAAGGATTGACAGATTGATAGCTCTTTCTTGATTCGGTGGGTGGTGGTGCATGGCCGTTCTTAGTTGGTGGAGCGATTTGTCTGGTTAATTCCGATAACGAACGAGACTCTAGCCTGCTAAATAGGCGTACCTTATGGTGACGCGAAGGCCCCCGGCTTCGGCTGGCGAGTTTTTACTACCAACGTACAAACAAATCTTCTTAGAGGGACAGGCGGCTTCTAGCCGCACGAGATTGAGCAATAACAGGTCTGTGATGCCCTTAGATGTTCTGGGCCGCACGCGCGCTACACTGAAGGAATCAGCGTGTGTTTCCTGGCCGAAAGGCCCGGGTAACCCGCTGAACCTCCTTCGTGCTAGGGATTGGGGCTTGCAATTGTTCCCCATGAACGAGGAATTCCCAGTAAGAGCGAGTCATAAGCTCGCGTTGATTACGTCCCTGCCCTTTGTACACACCGCCCGTCGCTACTACCGATTGAATGATTTAGTGAGGTCTTCGGACTGGTGCGCGGCAATGTCTCGGCATTGCCGATGTTGCCGGGAAGATGACCAAACTTGATCATTTAGAGGAAGTAAAAGTCGTAACAAGGTTTCCGTAGGTGAACCTGCGGAAGGATCATTAACGTTCCGGAGGTCCTGCTCTGCGTCAAGAGTCCTCTCTTTTGGGAGAGACGCGCGCTCGCAGCAGTCGGCGACTGAATGGACGCGCTGAAAAGGCGCTCTCAGAGAAAAAGAAAATAACGGATTTGACGGAATTTGTTGTTGTGTTTTGATATAACGACGGACGCCGTCGCGCCTCTCTGACCGAAAGTAGTCGGCAAGCAGAGCAGCGCGCCCGGCGGTGTTCGACGACGATTCGGAGCGAGACGCTTCGCGATCACGCTCGTGTGTGTGCCATTCTCCGGCCACACACACACACAGAGCGTCGATTCGGCGTTGAGCGCGAACCGGTGGTAACCTATGCCCGCGCACGCGTGTGTGCAGCACCCACGACGTTCGTCGACGCGCGCCCTCCCCGTTGTCGCGGGGCAGCGGTCAGCGTGCCGAGAACACACGGTGTGCGACCGCGAGTGCCGAGCGAGAGGACCCCCATATATTATTATAATATATATATATAACACAGAGAAGGGATCGATGATATTTCGACCAATCTGTCAACTGTGTCGGTCCGACGGTTTCTTCAAAGAGCTTCCGCCCCGGCTCTCCCGTTGCAGGAGAGACGCTCCGAACGAGAAACACACAACTCTATCTTTGTGCCGTAGCCTTCCCTGGCGGGAGGCGGCGGTCCGCGCGCGTCCTCGGACGCGCGCGGACAGGCTGATCGAAGAGCCACCACGATTATTCTCTCTCTCTCTCTCTCGTCCGAGAGAAGAGACCACGATGGTTGAACGAGAAGCGCGTTTCTTCGCGAACGCAAAAATTTCGAACGATTACCCTGAACGGTGGATCACTTGGCTCGTGGGTCGATGAAGAACGCAGCTAATTGCGCGTCAACTTGTGAACTGCAGGACACATGAACATCGACATTTCGAACGCACATTGCGGTCCACGGATACAATTCCCGGACCACGCCTGGCTGAGGGTCGTTTTAGTACCCCTAAACTGCTTGCGCCCGAAAAGCGCGCACGGCCACGACGCGGGCGACCAGAGAATGGCGCGCGCGTCGCCTGTGCCCTGTGCAACGCTTACAATGGGCGTACGAGCAATCGTTGGACGTTCGCCCGAGGTGTCTGTGCCGCGCCGACCGGCCGCGGTGCAAATCCTGGCATCGTCTAAAATGACACACCGAAATAATAATAATGAGGAGGAGAAGCGCACAAGCGTGTAAAACGTTGGCGAACGCGCGCCCAGAGAATGCTGCGCGAATTAAGAGGGGGAGCGTGTTTGTGTATCCAAGTCGTGTGTGTACGCGAGAGCCGAGGAGAAATGGGATGAGAGTAAGAGCGCGCGCGAAGGGAGCAACAAACGGCCAAAAAAAGGGTCAGGTGTTCCGTCCAATAATTCATCTAGCGATAAATTACCTTCTGCACAAGACGGTCTTCTCTCGCGTCTACCTCGGTGGACGTTTAAGAAGCTGCTCTCTATTTGTTTTATGGGCAACCTGCTAGGCCGGCTATACCCAGGGAAGCCGAGAGCTTGAGATTCGATTGAGAGTATCGGACGGAGAAGGAAACTGACGGGTCGGGTCGATAAATAAAGATATTTTACAAATATAATGTCATTTATTCATTTATAAAACTTTACGTCGATATAAAGTTTATTGGTCCTGACGTGGTTCGTGGGGAGCTTGAAATTGAGTTACAATACAATATGACTGAGCTCCAGTTCCGGATTGTTAGGCTGGTTGAGGTAAGTTATAAAAGAAGTGAAGTTATTTTGCGCTTCCTCGGAGATGACGTTATCGACGTCGTGAGTGAGATTCGCGGTGTCCTCGTTGAGAATGTGAAAAGTTTGTTCGTTGTTAAATTGTAAAAGGGGGTCGTACTCTGGCGATGTGATTGGTAGATTTTGATCCGGGATATAATATTCAGGATCGGGTAAGAATTGATGATTAGGGTTCGTTATTAACGTATTTGATTCTAACGGCGAGGGAAATTGCGGGTGAGAATAATCAATGTAGGGCGGAAGGTTATTTATAGGCGAATAAACGTCTGGAGAAGGGGATCGAACGATTACTCGCGTAGGAAATATTTGGACGTGTAAATTTAAGACTCTTCTTGTCCTACGTTCGCGTAGTCTGTGGAGACGTTGCTCGTCGCGATCAATTTGATTCTTCCTTCGGAAGGGAGAGACCATCTAATGGTTAAATAAATTTATATGAATAATATGTTTAATAGAACTGAAATAGTTAAATAATCAAAGGTAATTGAATGTGACTCACGTTTAAGTCGTGATTTACGTGTTAGAGAGTTAGAGACGAGATGAAAGGTTAATCTATACGAGAATGCCCTTCACCTGTTAATTAATTAAGCGTTTGTCAATTATAATTATAATCAGACGATATTGAAAGAGAATTGATAATAATGTGGAATAGGAAAGGAATCTTAGTACGTGTATTAATATCTATATCAAGAATATTAATACTTGTACTTTCAAGCATCAAAGATTTAAGTTTTAAATATTGAAGTAATAATTCTTAGTAATTATCAAGACCTCTGTCATTCGGTTTGGTAAAGTATTTGCAACTATTGGAAAATGCAAGGTAATAAAAGCGTGAAAGCGATAGAGAGATAGGTGTTCATTCGGCTAGGCCGGGTTCTCTGGTCCTTGTCTTAATAGGCTAATGCGACGTTCACTTTACTAAACGTGCACCTCAGAGATGACTTGCGAATGTACCTTATGACAGGGTATATTTCTATTGGTAGTAAATAGGGTCAGGTGGTGTACACTTGTCAAATGAATCGAATATCAATATGCAAAATCACTGTCAGTTGGTGTGGTAAAGTATTCGCAACTATTGGAAAATGCAAGGTAATAAAAGCGTAAAAGCGATAGAGAGATAGGTGTTCATCCGGCTAGGCCGGGTTCTCTGGTCCTTGTCTTAATAGGCTAATGCGACGTTCACTTTACTAAACGTGCACCTCAGAGATGACTTGCGAATGTACCTTCTGACAGGATATAGTTTCTAATGTGTACAGAGGAATTAGCGGCATTCAATTCGCTAATATGTGGTAGAATACAGGGTTACATACATATATAAATAAGCAGTTATATAATAAAATACATAAGTATATTTATTATAATAGGTTGAATAAGTATGCGATATCGGTTAAATAATATTGAATAGTATTGGATAAAATATTGAATAGATCGACGATTGTAACGCAGACGTATGCAGATGCAAATCGTAGATTGAAATAATATCGGAAACGCAGAGTAATATGTGGCTTATGTCTATGCTCAAAATTCAGAGTTCGAAAAGTAATGTAAGATTGAGTTAATATTGAATAATTAAATATAATGATTAAATATAATGAGTGCCCGTCGCGCTTTACTATTTAGGGATATGTGAACTGGCTTAAATACTCACAAGGTTAGACAATGTCTAATGTGCCTTGCTATGGTACACTTCGCTACTGTGTTCTTCCCTCTGAGTCTGAAGATCTGAGGAGCCTCGGTACCTCGGTCCGAAATGGCGGCTATGCCTCACCAAAATGGCGGCTATGTCTTCAGGACCCCGTAGTATTTGCTGGTTGAGTGCTGGATTGTTGTTGACTGGAACCACTGCGACGAAATCACTGCCGTTCCGTGCTGGGTGCAGGGTGCAGGGTTTATATACCGTAAAATGTGGCTCGCTCCTCCCATCGGGCGATGCGGCTTAGCCAATGGCAAGAGAGGTATGCCGGGGAAGTACCGGAGACAATCTGTTCCTGGTAGAGATTGCGACGGTTAAGTCCCGGAGAGATGGCTTCTTAGTAGCGATAGCGGCGTTCCTTTGATGACTCATTGCCGGGCGCTCCGACTTTCCTTATCCTATTCTCGGTAGCGATAGCGGTATGCCTTTGTTCGCTATGCGCTCCGACTTATCTTATCTTCTTCTTGGTAGCGATAGCGGTGCTTCTTTAGTGACTCACCGCTACGCGGCTTGCAACGGGCCTTGCAGGTTGCAACGTGTTTCAGCGTTGCATCATGCTTTGCATCATGCTTCTGGAATGTAACGGTTCTCAACTGTCTTTCTAGAACCTTCTAGAATCTTTTAGATGTTTCTTGAGAGTAAAGCCGAGTTCACATAATAAAGCGGGTTTCATACCTAATTACTACTTTACGAGCGATATCTATATATTTTAGGTATTATTCTTTAGAATATGTCGATTCCCTTTGCAATTTAAAATAAAATGCATTACTTCGTAAATTTTGTTATAGATTAAAATAATCTTATTTGCTTTAATTTATATTCATATTTGCATGTAAATGGTAGAAAAGCTTAATTGTAACTTCTATTGTTATTTTATAGTTAGAGTTTAATAATCATGATAGACAGGTAAAATTTATCAATTTACATTTACATTTAGTAGTTATATGTAAATTGATAGGTAACTTGCATCAGGAACGAATTTCTAATAGTAGGTATACTAGGGAGGTTCTAACCCGGGGGCAATGAGGGGGGGTGAGGGGCGGGCAGAAATCATATTTTAACTTATGCGAGACTAAATATTTGTTAATACCGGTCTTTCATGTAGGTTAGCGATTGTCATGACTAATATGTTAAAGAATTAATTTTGAAAAAAGATTGAAATTTTGAAATTTGTCTGGACGTTACACAGGACGGTGAATGGCACCGCTTTCCCTAGAGCGGCGCGTGCGTCGTTGTCTCCCGAAAGTAGGTAGCGCTTGTCTCACCGTCTCTCCTCTCCGTACATCACACAGACTGACCGGACTGCTCTCGCACTCTGTGTCGCGTCTCTCGGTGCGATAGCGCTCGCGCGTCTTATGCCGAGGCGCCCTTGCCCGCACACATAACGGTATTACGGAGAAATATACGGCGCGTCGTCGTCCGGCGGAGAGAGCATTCGTAATCCTTTACCTCTTTACGGAGAAGGGTTTTGAATCGCGAGCCGACCGCGTGTCCGAGTCCACGAAATTTTCGTAAAGCAAAAAAAGGGGACCGGCGCGCCGCGTCGTGTACTCGTCGAATCGATTCCGCCCGAATTTCGTATATAAAAAAGAAGGGAGAGCCGAGAATCTCGAATTCCGCGATATATCGTCTCCATTACCACCAACGAGTGTGTGTGCGGTTAGCGCCCCGGCGATTTGCCTTCTCGCGTATTTCGTGTGCTGCCGCTGCTGCTCTCTCGTTCGACGCTCTCTCTCTCTCTCCCTCTTATAATATATATTATAGAGGAGAGACGACGATGAGCGACGCAGGGGAGGCAAACGGCTACGAAAACTCACTATGCGACGACCTCAGAGCAGGCGAGATTACCCGCTGAATTTAAGCATATTATTAAGCGGAGGAAAAGAAACTGACCAGAATTTCCTTAGTAGCGGCGAGCGAACAGGAAAGAGCCCAGCACCGAATCCCGCGGTTCCGCCGCAGGGAAATGTGGTGTTCGAAAGGATCCGCTTATCCCGAGGTGCCGCGTCGCGTCCAAGTCCATCTTGAATGGGGCCACTTACCCGTAGAGGGTGCCAGGCCCGTAGCGACCGGTGCGCGCCTCGGGAGGATCTCTCCTTAGAGTCGGGTTGCTTGAGAGTGCAGCTCTAAGTGGGTGGTAAACTCCATCTAAGGCTAAATACGACCACGAGACCGATAGCGAACAAGTACCGTGAGGGAAAGTTGAAAAGAACTTTGAAGAGAGAGTTCAAGAGTACGTGAAACCGTTCAGGGGTAAACCTAAGAAACCCAAAAGATCGAACGGGGAGATTCATCGTCAGCGGCGCTGGCTTCGCGTCGGTCGGCGATGTCCCGCGGAGTCCTTGCGGCTCGCGCGCGGGCACGCTACCGTGCGCCGATGTCCGGCGCTCGTCGTCGTCCCCTTTTTTCCCCAAAGAGAAGTGGACCCCCGGGGTGTGGGTCGGGGGCCCCGGGTGGGGTTTTTTTCCGCCCCCGGGTTTTAAAACGGCACGCGACAAACCCTCGGCCCCGGGGGCCCCGGTGCTCGGAAAAAGGCAAGGGGGAATCAGGCCGCCTTTCACGGGCGTCGAGCCGGGGGAAAACGCGCGCCCGGTTTTGGGGGGGTTACGGATTGGGCCCCCCCCCCCGGGGGCCCCGGCCCCCGCTTTTGGTTACAGTCCCGGTCCCCCCTTTCAAGGGCCCCCGAAGTCCCCCGCGGTTCGGGGGGGGACCGGGGGTGGGGGCTACTGCTTTGGGTTCTTAGGCCCCGTTTTTGGGAAACCCGGCCCAAAGGGCAAACGCGCAAATTTTTTTGGGGATTGTCGCGAGACCAAAAGGGGTTAATAAAAGGGAAAAGGTGGGCCCCCGGGCCGTCGACCTGGGGGGATGGGCCGCGTCGCGAGGCGGCCTCGACCCCCGGGGCGTTCTTTTCCAAATCGCGAGAAGGGGCGCCCCCAGAGCGTCCCTTTTTGGCCCCCCCAAAAATGGTGAATATCCCTGGTCGGGACAAAGTCGGGAAAACCCTGAGGGGGGTTTCCGTAAGCGATTTGACGGCCAAATCGATCGTCGGAATGGGATAGGGGCGAAAACAATTTAACCATTTAGGGGTTCCCTCCGTTTTTTCCCCCTTTAGGAAAAAAGCTGGCCCGGCCTTTCCCGCAAAAACGCGCGCGGTCTCTCGGGTAAGCAAAGATTAGACCTTTTGGGGGCCGAAAAAGACCTCAACCTTTCCCCAAAAATTTTTAAAGGGGAGATCTTGGTTTTCTTAAAAAAAAAAAGCCACGAATCTTCGGATCGAGGCCAAGTGGGCCTTTTTTGGTAAGCAGAAGGGCCCCGGGGAAAAAACCCAAACCCCTTTTTAAAGGCCCCAACTCGACGTAGGGGAAACCCAAAAGGGGTTTTGGGGTTTTAAGCCCGCGGACGGTGGCCAGGGGAAGTGGGAAACCCGTAAGGGGGGGAAACAACCACCCCCAAAGCAAAGCCCAAAAAAAGGGAAGGGCGCTGAAGCGTCCCCCCCTAATTCCCGCCCCGGGGGGCAAGTGGGGCAAAAACCCGGGAGGGGGCGTTGGTTTCTCCGCGTCGTCACAAACCCCTTTAGAGTAGGGGGGTTTCCGCGACGGTGGGGCGGGGGTTTTTGGGGGCGCGACCCCTGGGGCCGCCGCGGGAAGATCTTGGTGGTAGAGAAAAATACTAAACGGGGCCCTGGAGGATGAGGGGAAAAAGGTTTTTTCGTTGAACACCTTTTGGCACACGAGTCACGATCCAAACCCCCGGAGAAACCCTATGCCCAATGCCCGGCGAAAAATATCTCGAGTGTCGAGAAAAAATTTTAAAATTTATTATAAAAAGACCCACCCCCGTGGGGCAAAAAGGGAACCCGGTTCCTTTTCCGGGAACCCGGCAGCGGAACCAACAAGGGGGGCCCCTGGGAAAGGGGTTTTTCCGGGGAACCCCCAAAAAGACCGGGAGACGCCGCCCGGGAGACCCGGGAAAGAGTTTTTTTTTGAAAAGCTTTCGATTTCCCCGGGAAAAACCTTAGCGGGGGATGGGTTTTTGGAAGGAAAAAGCCCCGCAGTTGCGGCGGTGCCCGGATTTCCCCCTTCCCCCCCTTGAAAATCCAGGAGAGGGCCAGTAAAATTTTGTCGCGCCGGTTGACCCAAATCCCCAGGGGTTTCCCAAGGAAAGGCCTCTATTTTTTTGAATAATTGGGAAAAGGGAAGTCGGCAAATTTGGGACCCGAAAATTTGGGGAAAAAGGGAATTGGCTCTGAGGCCCCGGGGGTGTCGGGCTTGGTCGGGAAGGGGGTCGGTGACGCCCCGGGCCGAGAGGTGGGAGGACCCTGAGGGGGCGGTGGTCCGTGCGAATCATAAAAAGCCACCCAGGCTGAAGTGGAAGCCTAGAGGGGGGAGATGGTAGCGTGGAGCATTGCGGCGAGTTTCCCGGAAATGGGGTCTTGGTATACAAAGTACGTGCCACCCACAAACCCAACAGGCTATCAATTTTGACCGCTTAAAGCCCAGAGGGTCGGGAGGAAATAGACTCATGGCACGCGGAGGGAAGGCCCCTTTAGCCGGGAACCCTTTTCATTAACCAGTATTGGAGACAAGGTTCCCCAATGGAGTCCGAACCAAAAGGGTAACGGCGACGGGAAGCCTTACCGAGTGATGGTTAGAGATTTGCCAAAGGACCAAATGCGTGCCGTTTGTTTGATGAGGGCATAGGGATGGTGCGGTGAGGACACGAGCCAAACCATTCCTGGGGCCCATTGGGCTGTATGACGATCAAAAGCCCACATAGCCCCCCCCTGAACAAAGTTTCAGAGGGGGGGAAAATACAATCCCCGTAGGCAGAGGCGGCGTTCCGTGTTTACGGGCTGTACTCTTGCTGCACGGCAAGGTGCTCTGACGGCGGGGGGGTTTTCGGTCTTGGTATGAGAGAGGCGGGCTTTGATTTTCCCTGGGCCGTAAAAGGCGCCCTCCGCAACGCGTTTCGGCAAAAAGCCTGTCCTCCAGAAACGAGGAGCAAGGGGGAAAGAGAAAGAGGGAGTAGAAATTTGTGCAACCCTCTCAGAAAGAACAAAAAACCCGTTTGTCGGTACCCTCGGGGCGATCGGTGCGCGGGGGGCCGTCTGCTGTCAAATTTCCTAATGCTGGCGCCCTTTAGGGGCCCCCAGCGTGGGAGGGAGACAGGGGACTGCGTGAGCGTTTGGGGAGGGGCACGGGCTGCGAGTGTGGGGGGGCCCTTTAAGTGGGGCCCCGAGAGGAATTCACCTCAAAGGGTCTCGGCGTGGCGTTGCCACGGATCATTTCCTGTGGGGAAAAGCCCTTTGCTCTGGGATCCATAACACCTGCAGAGGTGAAACAGGATTTCCGTAAGGACTGGCACTGCCCCCGGTTTTGGACCAGATTACCCCGAGGAGGGGGGAAAGTGTTCCTGCGTTTTCGTGCGCTTCTTTTTCAATGCTCCCTGGAGAGACAACCCCCTTCAATCGCCACACCAGAACGGTATCCTTGAGAAGGGGGGTATGTCCGATGGGCCCAAAGTCCGACGGAAATCCCAAACCCTCAGCATAGGACCCGTATAATGACACTTCCCAAGATTTTGGCAAAGAGTTGGCAGCCCTCGACATTTCGACGGCCCCAAAAGGGGGGGTCCGGCCGGGGGACGGGGTGTGAGAAGTCACAGCCCTTTATCCGTGTTTGGGGACCCCCCGGGGGCGCTGTTTCTCTGCATTGGTGCGCGACGCAAAAACTTTCGATGGGTTTTGCGCACGCTGCTATTCATACGATTCGATGAGGGGGGTCCCTGGGGTTTTAGAGGCGTAAGGGCGTCTATTGAATGCGCGCGAGTTCAGGGGGTAGCGCTGAGGAAGTGTCGGCCATCAAGATGGGCCGGGGGCGGGACAGGGTGATCCGTGTCCCCCCTGCTTTTTCAATCGGGTCGTAGAAGAGCATGGGAAATTCTTGGAGGACGTTGGATCGGTTGGGTGGCGGTTTTTACAATGCGCTGGGCAGCAGAGACATTGTGTCCTGGCCCTCCCAGAGATGGCTGAGGAAATTTGACACGGCTTCAGAGCCTTTATGGAAATGGGCTGGATCAACGCGAGAAAGCCCGGGAGTGCGTCCATGGGGTCCGGCAGAGACAAGAAGGTGGGGGACACCCACCTTTTTTCACCGGGGGGGAGCGATTTTTAACCGAAAGATCCTGTAGTTGGAGTATTGGGGCTGGAGTACCGGGGCTAGGGAACTCGCAAGCGTCCCCCCTTAGCTCGGGCCATCGAGCAATCACGAGGGCCCCTTTAAGCCGAAAAGCGGTTGGGGGTTGTTGGGGGAGTCCCTCCACGGTTTATAAACGATGGACAGGGGGTACGGTCTGGGCCCAAAACCTCGGGGGTAAAGAATATTACGCCCCGGGTGCACGAGCTCGTTTCCCCATGAGTTCTGGGATCCCTGCATGCGCTGATACAGAGTGGCGGGTTTGGAATGATTATGAGAACTTTGATCCCCAATTCAAAGCAAAAACCGCTGCAGCGGTTGTGGGAGTATTCCCCGCAGATGCGGGCTGCCAAAACCCAGATGTGGCTAGGAGCTTGTTGGTGTGAAAACCAGAGGAGTGCGGGGCCATGAGGATAAACCGCTGAGCTCAGACAGCGGGTTGCGCCCTGGTTGCGCGAGTCGTGCGAGGGGAGTGGACTCAGAGAGGTTGGGGCCCCTAAACCTGAGCTCCTAGGGATCGGTGGCGCCGATGCCATTCCAGGGCGACTACGGCACTATCACCACAACGGGCTAACTGATACCGCTAGAGCGAGTGCTCCCCAGGTCGTGAGGGCGCGATAAACGTGTCGTGCCCCGGTTTTCCCGAAAACCCAGACGCCCGGAAAGGGCAACGCTGTTCAGAACCACGGAGGAGAATCCTGCGGATGCGACCTAGCCGTCAAGTTTGGGGGCTATTTCGCAGAAAGGGGTGGCGGTCGAGCGGAAAAAGTATTTGACGTTGCCGGCCCGGGGGCGCCGACCTGACCATCGTAAGGGGGGGTGAGGCAGTGGTGTAGACGCGCAGTGGTTTGCGAAACCGCGTTTGGGGATGTCCCCACGAGCGTAAGGTTTGGGGAAGTCCCATCATTTTTAATGATCTGGCAGCCGCTTTGGGGGAGGACAGGAACCCCGAAATAATGTTGTTTTACCGCCATACAAATGTGGCGAGGGGGTTGGGGTCGCGAAAACGAGTCTGAGTCGGGAGCTGGGTTTTTAAAGTCCCCCCGCTCCGAACGTTGACGATCGAGTTTTGGGGGTCATGGCTGAACTGGGAAAAGTTTTAACGCAAACTCGCGTTATAAAAAAGAAAAAGGGGGAAAATGGGCCCCATCTGGTGGTGCAGATGGATGGCGGTAGAGTTTGGGGGCCTCCGCACAATCGCGCGAGTTTGAATGATTTTCGTGAAAAGGTCGAGGTGAAATAGAGCTGCCCTTTGGGTAAGCTCCCACCCTTCACGCTCCCGGGGGG
The DNA here is from genome assembly GCF_048542155.1 of Nylanderia fulva. Lineage (NCBI taxonomy): Eukaryota > Metazoa > Arthropoda > Insecta > Hymenoptera > Formicidae > Nylanderia > Nylanderia fulva. Next base: position 19,667 of record NW_028190956.1, on the reverse strand, counting down.
GTTTACTGGAAACCAACAGTAAACGCTCTGAAATTTGTTTTTCGGGGCGATTGGGGACTGGGTTTTGTAGCAGTCGTCGCGCACCGTAGACGAAACATAGCAAAGCCTCGTCATCTATTAGTGAGGCCCGAAGGTTTAACGGTTTCCACTGTCCCTATCTACTCCCCCCCGTGGATCACCACCTTGCCGTGGTGGGGGGGCCCACCCATCCTACACCACGGATGGGTGCTAAGAGTGATCCGTACCTAGGTTTTCATGGGTACACGTCCCAATCCAAGGTGGGAGGCATCGTGTCGATGGATGCATGGCTGTGGGGACTTTAAATAGCACAGTCCTGAACGATTCCCTACGGGGTACCGGCCGACCCTCCGTAGTATTTAGGCTTTCTGTAGTATAGGAGGCTCTGCTACAGTTGACATCATTTCCTACCGCACTCGTGGGATGACTATGGAAAATGAACACTTAAAAACAAAACATTTTGACGTAGAGACGGAGGAGATTGAAGCGACCTTTAGGACGATACGTTCGGGCTCAACGACTTCCATGCCGGAAGATGTTAGCAATATTAGACAAATACAAAAGAAAAGAAAGAAATCAAATGAAGAATACGAAAACGAACAAAGTAACTTAGATAAAATTATCAGAACCAGGACGATATTAGAAGAGTTTCTATTTAATGAGACAAACAAAATAAGTAAAACCGCGATAAAATTTATATTAGCTAAATGGGCCGTACTAGAAAATAAGCTTAATGAAGAAATTATTGAAAAAGAAAAATGGAAGTCAATATTTCAAGGTAGCAGAATAAAAAGTACTTACGCTGAGGTAACCTCGACGAAAAGCTCCGGAAGGCAATATGATGTTGAACCTAAAACAGAGAGAATAAACAGTAACAAAAGACATGAAGCTATAATAATTAAACCTGAAAAAGAAACTAACGACGATAGAACAAATGAAGATATTAGGACACAAGTAATAGATGAATTAAAAGGGATCAAAAACAAATTGAAAGTTAAAGGAATCAGAAACATCAAGAATAAGGCAGTAGTAGTTGAAGTAAATAGCAAACAAGACATAGATTTAATTAAAAAAGTTAATTTTAAAAAAAAGGGATTGAAAATTGAAGAACCGAGAAAAACCTCCCCATCTATCATAATATACGATGTGGAGAAAGAATACAAGCTTGAAGACTTAAAGGAAGATTTAATTGAGAAAAACTTCGATACAATACAAACAAATGAGACAGAAGAACTAAAAGAAAAAGTTATTATGAAACACAGTTTTAAGACACATAATAATAATAATGTAAACTGGATAGTACAAGTACCAGGTAGATTCTTAGGAAGATTGGTTGAAAAGGGAAGAATATTTATGCAATGGAGAACTTATAGAATTAAAGAATACATAAATATCACAAGATGTTTTAAATGCCATAGATATGGGCATATAGCAAAATTTTGCAAGGTCACAGATGAAATCTGTGGGAATTGTGGTGAAAAAGGACACGTTAAAAAAGACTGTCAGAAAGAGACGCAATGTATAAATTGTGTACGCAGTAAAAGGAAAGAGGTCAAGCATAGCGTAAAACACAAAGAATGCCCTGAATATAAAAAGTATTTAGAATTATACTATAATAAAATTGAATGGAACTAAGGATTGCACAAATAAACGCACAAAGAGCAATGGCTGCTGCTGCCAATTTAGAACTCCTAATTAAAGAACTACACATAGATATTTTGTGTATTCAAGAACCTTATACATACAAGGGCATGGTTCGCGGATACTCTGCAGGGTATCTATCTAAAATACAACCTGGAGTAGATAACCCCTGGGTTGCTGCCATAATTGCAAATGAAAAAATAGAGGCTTTTCATTTAACACACTTTGACACTCCTCATATAATGTGCTTCCAAGTTATGACTGAGATGGAGGACTTCTTCATTATAAATACTTATTGCCAATTCTCACTAAATATAGAGCCAATACTAATTGAGATGGAAAATATAATCAATAAATTAAATTCAAAAAAGATAATCATAACTATGGATGCCAATGCAAAATCAGATCTATGGTTTTCTGAAGAAGTGGATGACCGAGGAAGAATCATGGAAGAATTTATAATTGCAAATAGATTATACGTAATAAACGAAGCCAGTGATACACCAAC
>NW_028190956.1:0-12500 GCF_048542155.1 Nylanderia fulva | reverse complement strand
CGCATCGGGCGAGTGTTCCGTACCGTAATCGCGGTCACCGCAGCTTGCTTGTTGCGTATCATCCGTAATAATTCGAAATATATGTCTCCGACACGTGGGTTTGAGAGACACGTTTCGAGTTAGTAATCGGACAGCGCCCTCATGTCGAGCGAGCGCCGAATAGTAAGTAACTTTCGTCCGAAACGTTTTTACGTAGCTCTCCTCGTTGCGGCGCCGTAAATCGTCGTTAAGTGTTCCGGAGGTACCGCCGGCGGTCGTCTGACTTCGAGAGATCATTCGGTCGTCCGGAGGTGCCGCCCGTCCCGGAGGTGTCGCCGGTCGGCCGTGGTTCCCGGAGGTGTCGCCCGGCCCGGAGGTGTCGCCGGTCGGCCGTGGTTCCCGGAGGTGTCGCCCGGCCCGGAGGTGCCGCCGGTCGGCCGTGGTTTCCGGAGGTGTCGCCCGGCCCGGAGGTGCCGCCGGTCGGCCGTGGTTCCCGGAGGTGTCGCCCGGCCCGGAGGTGTCGCCGGTCGGCCGTGGTTCCCGGAGGTGTCGCCCGCCCCGGAGGTGCCGCCCGACCCGGAGGTGCCCCCCGGCCCGGAGGTGCCGCCCGGCCCGGAGGTACCGTCGGTGCTTATACCTTATTGTCCCGGCATTTCGTTTGTTTCCTTCTTAATTAATGCTAATTATCGTTGTTTGACATTCGCCATACGGCTATCGTGATAATATTTTATCGTACAATAGGACTTTTCGATCGTTCGCTCTCCGCGACTATGTCTCGATTGAACGCGCATTTCGGCGCTCGCGCTCGCATACGGCCGTGCGTAGGACCGTGCGTCGCCGACCGCCTGGCCGGCCGGTTGGGTACTATAAGAGATACGTCGCGCTCGGCGCGTCGAACGAGTCGAGCGAGTCCGGACGAGTCGTAAACGTACTTTCTCGAGTCTCTCGCCACTCCGGCGTGTTTCGACCGCTCTCCGTACCGTCGCCGACCGCTTGGCCGGTCGGTTGGGTACTATAAGAGGGTAGGAGAAATTAATATTGTACGTGTCGCGCTCTCGACGTTGACAAACGAAGAATCGCCCGAACGGGTCGAGAACGGATTTTGTCGAGTCGCGACTCTGACACGGAGAGAACATTTATATAAAATGTTTGATTTGGAAACCACGAATATATAAAATAATATACGATCGTCGCAGAACGCGCCGCCGCCAAGTCTTCTCATGCTTGGAGGTTGCGTGTCTCGCGAGAACGTACGTTCGACTCTCGCGTCGTCTCGTATTCCTCTTCGCCGGGGATTACGGTGCGGCTCTTCTCGTTCGTCGCCGAACGCGCGCAAATTAACGCACACTTATTTATTACGAGCACAGCATTGCCACGAGTCGGTGTCGCAAGACCGAATGGCTCTTATGTGGCGCGCACGCCTCTAGTGTGTTGGCCGCGCGGTTCCCTCTCGTTTCGTACGCAGCAGCGGAATCGTCGCGCTTACCGAGCATCTACTCCACGGATACGAGTTTGCGGGAAGAGTTGCTTCTTCCCGCTCGCTTTGTACGCCGTAGCGAAATCTTATTGCTGGTCGTGTGCGGTTAAACGCGTACGAACCAGACAGAACAGTCCTCGACGTCTAAGCATCGCCATCGTCGATCTAGCGTCAGGGTGAATCGCGCGGTCTCTCGAGACCGCGCATCATAACATTTGGGAGAATAAGAACACGAGTATTTTGATCTTGTGGATTTTTGAACGGAGAGGAGGAGGAAGAAGAGGAGAGGCGGCGGCGTCGGGGGTTTACTCTCGCCTCCGTCGTTCTCTCGTACGCTTTACATAATAGCGTTAAACACAGCAGAGTGTCGCCGACCGGCTGAGCAAGACCGGCGGCAAATAAAATGGCACATACGAGCGTGTCGCGCGCGCGTCGGTGTTTCGGCATCGAACGCGCGCGCGCGCGAAAAAGAGCTAGCGACGAGTCTTCGGGCTCGCTCGCGAGTTACTCCCTTGCGAGTAACCGAACACGAAGCTCCCTGGTTGATCCTGCCAGTAGTCATATGCTTGTCTCAAAGATTATAAATGTAATTTATTTAATTACATTTTTATTTTTTAAATAATACATATATACGTTCCAAAAAATATAAGCCATATTATTATATATGTACGTGTGTGTGGGTGTATAACTATCATTTAATACACATTCACGTTAAATCACATCATTTAATCATATTTAATAACTATATCACTAACATATATAATTAATACTTATAATAAATCATTTTTAAAGTAATTTTTTTTAAATTCTAGTTATCACTTTATCAGAATTATGAAAAAAAATTGATACAATTGTTAGAAAACTTAAATGTGCATAACTTTTTAATATATAGGCATTAATAAAATAAACATAGTGATTGTTAATTTTTTATGCTACAGCTACGCATAAAAGTACTAAAATACTTAGAACTTTAAATTACTTTAATATTCAACTGTATATATTATTATAACTTTTCTCGTTTTATACTATATTTAAAAAATAATATTTAATAATTACTTTATTGCACTTACAACTATGCATATGTATTTAATACTGTAACCATTTAAATAATAAAATATATATATAATTACTGTGTATGAAATTAATACATTCAAAATAAAAAAAGTTCATATGCAAAAATAAACTCTATAAAATCTATAAATAAACGTAATAATAATAAACTGTGCAATAAACGTAATAATAAACGTTCAAATATTTTATTTATTATATATTAAAATTATTCTATTTAATAACCTGTCCTTTTCTTGTTTAGATCTCCTCATTTTCGCATCTCTTCTTTTGTTCTTCCTTTTTCCTAAAAAGAAATATGTGATTGTTATACATAGGTGCAATAAGTCAATTCTGCAATAAATATTCTATACAAAAATAACAATAAGTTCTTAAATGTTGTATTTAATTTAAAAAAACTAATACACGCAATAATGAACAGATAGTGCATGTGTTCACCCTCTTTAAAATCAGTTTCTTATAAAAATAAAAAGTTTGAGATAAGATGATAAAATAGTTAAATTGAGGTATATTATATATAACTTACAAATCTCGGTCAAATCTCTGCTTGGCTAAAATTAGCCATCTTGCAATTATATCCTCAACTTCCTTATTTGTTAAATTGGTTCTTGAAGTTCGCGCAGCATCTAACAACAAGTTTAAACAGATATGTGTGGTTATAGATTATATAAAAATTTAAAGCGACTTAATTTTATATATATATATATATGTATATATGTATATATACTATTCAAAATTATTTTATATTCCTATGATTACATATTATTGAATAATGATATTAGAGTTTTAATAGCATCATCCAATATAACCATGCATAGAATGCTATATATAAAGTGTCAAAAATATGTCAATAAAAACATTTCTGTGATTAAATATTTATATACTTACTTATGATACATATAGTAATGCGAAGATTTTTAAAGGCATTTTTCAATTTTGCACCAGCCCAACTATATTCCATTGCTAATTTATTTGTTAAAATATGTTTCATCATGTACGAAATCACATCATGATGATCCTTACCTCCTAAAAAGCTCAATTGTCTTGTCTAAAAATATAAAATAATTTAATTAATATTAGTTTATGATCTAAAAATATCAAAATAATAAACATTTGTTTTTCTCTTATAAAAAAAGTTAACATTACTTTTCTTTTAACTTCTTTAAAATTATTTAACATTATATAAATAAATAAATATGTCCAAAATATTGCTTTTTATAAGACATTTCAATAAAATGTTTCTAATCGTAAGTATAAAATAATAATATTTTGTATATACCATTTCTGCAGCAACACATTTGTTTTTTAATTGATTATCAATTCTCTGTAATTGTTCTACGGTATCTGCTGGCAAATCGAAATCATAATGTTCATTTTTTTTTAAATCCGTTTCCTCATTTTTTCTTATGTGATTATCCAACTTTATTAAACGTTCATCAATTGTTGTAAGATTTAACAATACTGCATTTAGTTTCCTGATAATTAAATTATGAAAATCTGCAAAAATAATTGACACATATTATTGTATATCTACTCATTGTCAGATTATATAAATATTACGAATTATATACCATTTTAAATATGTTTACAGTGATATAAATAAAAAAAGTTAAAACTTTAATAATATATATATATATATATATAGGTAAGCTTTTACAAAAATTTAAAATTAATAACAGATATATTTTTACCTACATCAATCTCAGCATTACAAGTATCGGATGTAGATATTGTATCTGAATTTTGTGGAACAAGGTCATCTTTATTTGCTGTTCGATGTTCTTGTGAACTTATAGATTTACTATATGTAACTGCAGACTTTTTAGACTGAATATTAATTATTTTTTCATTACTTATTTGTATCGGAGGCTTAGTTATTTTCTTATAATTTTTTATCAGTGGTTTTTTTATTTCATAAGTCATTTTGCTTTTATTTAAATCGTTTGATATATTAGAAGCTTCATCTAAATCATTGCTTGTGTCAGTTCTATCTGAATTATCAGAAGAACTTGAAATTTTTTTTACTCGATTCATTTTCTTATCACCTTGTATTAATGGTGTCTTTATTTCACAGATTTTGCTCTTATTTATTGTTAAAGCTTTTGGTGTATTAGGAAAATTATCTAACTCTAAATCATTGCGAGTTTTTAATTTATTGATGCTTGTGTCGCTTGTATCAGAATTATCAGGAGATGAACCTGTATTTTTTTTTGCTCGTTGATATCTCGATTTTTTGAGGTTATTTCCATCATCACCATCTATATCGGATATTTGTTCAGCTAATTTAAGTTTGTCTATAGCTTTATCATATGTATCTAAAACGTATAAAATTTTTGAATATTAAAAATTAGATTTTTGTTTTTATATATTTTATAATCAAATATCACTTAAAATTTAAATTTTAATATATACTTTTAATACATATATATTATAATTTTAATTTATATAATTTTTGATAAAAAAATAAAATACATTTTTTATATTACTAACCGCTGCTACCAAAAATACGGATTATTTTATATAATTGCCAATCATCAGAAGGAAATATTCTTTTCATAATTGCTTTATTTATCTTAATTTGACTTGTATATGATGGCCATTTACATTCCTTATTATTTTCAGTTAACCATTCAGAAGGAACAATTTGTAAACCATCTTCGAACTCCACAATATTATACGCCATAATAACTGTAAATAAAAATTGATCAGCATTGAAATTATAAATAATCTATGATGTAAATAATATGATAAAAATGTGACGATAATAATAATAATAATAATAATAATAATATTTGCAATTTATATTAGAGTATTATAATTACGTTTAATTATTTAATTACAAATGCAAATTAATATTAAACATGTATTATTCAGTTGTGTGTAACATCGGAAATATAATATAATTTTTTTTATAAGGCATTTTCAACATTTTTGCTCTAATTTTATCAAACTCCCATGTCTGAAGATGAGAATATTCAGACATGATACCAATATTTAAAGTTAATGACGAAATAGGCTGTGTATATAAATCTTCCACTAACACAAGTACTTTGCCAATAGCATACATTTTATTGTCATTAGATTTAATGAAATTTAAAATTGACATTATTTGTCCATTTTCAAAAGAAATGCAATTATTTTTTGGATCATCACAGTTAATATAATATTGATTATTGCAAAAAATTTTATATTGTTGTACAGAAATGAAATCTTTCGTAATAGGACCATCACAATGAGAGCGTGTAAAACATTTTTCCATATCGTATGAATTTGAATATATTTTGAATGTTTCATTATTATGTATTGTCTCAATTTCTGCAAATCTTCTTGTTAATTGCTGTAATGGTTGGTTAGTTTTACGAATTAATTTCTTTAACGTAGACATATAATTCTCAAATTTAAATGCACTAAATTTATCCAGAGCACCAAATTGTTTTACGTCTGCAGCAAGATGTAATAAATTATGAATATTATGTGAAATATATTTAGAACCGTAGATAACTTGAAATGATTTTACAAAATGTTTTAATAAATTTTCTGCATATTCTATAATAGAAGTTTGATATGTTAAAGTAGGATGTGCAAGAATTGTGATTGCTACATGTAATGTTAGAAAATTTAAATATACATTTTCTTGTAGTATTCCTTTCAATATAATAGGACCTGTATATAATAAAAATTGCCGATATTCTGTGGCTTTCCAATGTTTGATATACTTTAATGATCTTGGTTTTCGAGCAAAATCAGAAGGAATATAATTGCGTAACTTTATTAGTTTCTTAGAAATTTGTTCTTTGTCTGAATTTGATAATCTTATCTTAAGTGGTCCTGAAAGCCATAACATAATAAGTTTACGCATAACACCCAAACATACCAGGTGCATATAATCTAGTGGCACATTTGTAACTAAGCCTAGATTTGGTATATTTTTTAAAATTGTGTCACCAGTTTGATAATCAAGATTATAAGATCCAGTAAAAAATTCTTTATCATTACGTAACATCATATTAGATGTGTATGGAAAACATATATGTCCTTCTATATTATCACCTTCAATAATGCATTTAGTGCAACTATTATATCCAGTGTGTCCTTTTACATTTAAAATAAATGATTTAGCAGGAGCGTCACAAATTATTGCTTTAATTTCGACTTTTATGATCTGTCCCTCATAATCAATCCCATTATTTATAAAAGCAATAGCATCACCTACAAACATTTTTAAAAACTCATTTGCATTTTTTGGTTTTCCTTCACCATAATATAAGGCAATGACATATACATTGTTTATAATATTATCTGCACATAATATTGGCCATAAACTCTTTGTGGAAGACATATATAGGTAAACCATCAATATTTATAAATAATTGAATGTTATCAAGAGCAAAATTCAATCTTTTACGTTCTTCAATAATTTTTAGAAGAGCTTTTTCGAGACCTAAGTGGCAGTAATCTCCGTTTTCAATTTGTATAATTTCAGTTGATTTAGGAGTTTGCAATAATGTACGTGGATCTTTAGGCAAAGTATAATTAGTGTGTTTTTGCAATATCTGTAAAAGGTGACGGAGTGATTTGAGTGATATCTTTTCTTCAATAGCCCATTTACTTATGTCATGTATAAAAGTTTCGTTATCATTTAAACACAGATTTTCATAATTGTTATCGACTATAGCTTGCAGCTTATTTGCATCCGTGTAATTTTGTATCATACAGGCATTATTTTCATTCAAAAAGTTAATATTATTTTCATCATAATATTGATTTAGATTTCTATCTGAGTATACTTTATCAGAATCACATAAAGACGAAGCATTCTCATCAACAACAATTAGTTGATCATTATTATTATTAATTATTGCCATAGAATCCGCAGAATCAGTCTGATGAGATATCATATTCATATCTGTTACTGTGTTTCTTGCAACTAATCTTCGTTTATGTCTTGCACTATAAAATATTGAGTGTTTTCGTTTGCGACCCATATTTTTCACAAAATATATTTTTTTTCCTAAATATACATATACAATGAAAAAAAGATATCTTGTTACAATAAATATGAAAAAAATATAAGACAAACATAAGATAAAAAATATTGTATATACTAACCTTAATTTTTATGTTGATGTTTTTCACTTTGTTAAATCACTTCTTATTGCTAAGTGATCTTCTGAGATCACTTATTTTGAGTCAAAATGTCCTCTTATGCAAATAAAAAACACGTGCTGGTACACCAACAGACTGCGTATACGCTGCAGAGCGTTTTGGGCAACGTGCACGCGCCTACACGGTCACGCTTGCATTAGGATTAGGTAAGATTAGGTTACATTAAGTAGCGTCCATTAACGGTGACGTGTTGATTCTTTTACTTTTAGAACAAATCAACGTCAAGTCTTGACAAGATGACAACTTAGCAGTCATTCTGCTGAACGCGACTATTTTAAAGAAAAATATTTCAAATAAAAGTTGTTTGATTCAAAGGAGGTCATAAAGTAGATGATGCCCTTTATTTGATGAATATTTTAAGAGATATTTGAAGTGGTGTACGTGTTATTTTAAATTGGACACCCTAATATATATTTAGTTATAGCAGTAATAAATATAAATAAATAAATATAAATTATTTATTAAATATATCATAAATTAAACTTTATTTTTCTAATTTTAATTGTTGATCGTCACAGCACAACATCTTTATGATGTCACTGTGACATTTTCTTGCTATGACAGATTTTTTATCATTATTGTTACATTTCGTGATATACTAGTTATATCAATGTGACATTTTTGATGATATCACTGTAACATCATAAAGATGTTGTGCTGTGACGATTAAATATATATTTTATCGTCACAGCAGAACATCTTTATGATGTCACTGTGACATTTTCTTGCTATGACAGATTTTTTTATCCTTATTGTTACATTTCGTGATATACTAGTTATATCAATGTGACATTTTACAATGATATCACTTCAATTGTGATTAATGATATCACTGTTACCTTCCAATAATCTCACAATGACATCACAGTGACATTACATTTTTTTGTCACCTTGTGACTCTATTGTGAGCTTATTGTGATGTCACTGTGACATTTTTTGCTATGGGGGATATAATTAACTTATAAGATACATAATAACACAAATCGCTAACACAACTAATATGGTCAGTGCTGTTAATGTGGGCAATAAGAAGTTTTAGTAATATATATAAGTTATCATCTAATTGCATTCATTTATCGCTAAATAATTTTAATACAAGCCAACATTTTAATATAAAAATATTAATTTCTCTTTGATTTTAACGTAAAAATAAAAAATTCATGAATACACTAAATACACAAGTAACTATTATTGTGATACTTAAAAAATGATAAAACTTATTGACGTTGTTGCTTTGCCTGTAAAAAATAAAAGTAATAATAAATATGTTGTTATATCGAAAACTAAAATATACAAGTAAAACGTAAAACATACTAGTTCTCTGTCGTAGCGCGTTTTTGAGTGCCTTAACCAAGCTGACACATAGTTCTGAAATTGTTTATCTGTCAAAAATGGAAAGTGTTTTCTAGTCGATCCTACAAATGTAACAAAAAAAAAGTTAATATAGTACCGGTACAATTATTATGCTATTAAAAGCATTAATTTTTTATAATTATATATTTTTACATTTCTATATACGTTTTAAAATGTCCATAATTATTAGTGTGTTCACTTCGAAGTTGCCTTTGCGACCCATCCAAGAACATTTTGTACCCAATTTATTAGTAAATATTTTTTCTAGTCCAGCTTTTATTTGATCGTGGGGAGAAGTGCCTCCTAATAAATAGACAAATGTTTCCTACGAAAAAAATGTAAATACATATATATATATATACAATTGTTCGAGCCTTTTCTGGTAAATATTGAGCATCCTTTTTGTCTATTTTAATTTCAATTAAAGTCAGTTAGTCAGAAGGAAAAAGGGTTAAATATATATTTTTTAAAAATAGATATCAGTAGTTTTGGCATATTCAACAATGGTACAATGAAATTATAATGAATGTTATAAAATAATCCTAGTTTAATCAAGCTTGAACAATCAAAATTGCTTTTGAAAGCAATTTCTTTCTAACCATTTACATTATTTTACCAGCTCGAACCTTGAATTTTGTCTCAAATATTCAAAAAACAAGAAATAAGAAATGTAGACTATTTTTACCATTTGTTTTTGTCCTTCCTCATTAGTTTTTAATGCGATGTCGAAATCAAGTAATTTTGTATATTTCTTGAAAGGTTTGTTCGGAATAAGAGAAAAAGTACTACTACAGCTTGAACCAGATGCTGAGAGCAGTGGAAGCGAATTATTTGTACGCTCTAATTGCTTTAAAAATGCATTTTGTTGTTCCAATAATTTTTTAATCGCAATCGTGTTTTGCAGGATTGAAACAATATTCTGACTATCTGAAATATAAATTTACAAATTATATTACTATAAACAAAAGAACAATAAATATGAATGATTACCTGCTGGAAAATTTTCAAAAATGATATCGGTTGGTATCATATTATTTACTGGATTAACAGCATCTTTAGGATCTAAATAATGGAAATTTTTAGTATCATTATTGTATTTATTTAATATTAAATTAATAAATTAATAGACACTATATATATATTAAGCGGGATTACTTAAAATCGACTTGTATTGTTTAATACCTTATTGTACCAAAAATTATTTGTTTATACCTTCATCAGAAGTTACATGGTCTTCAGAGGCAATATTATTCTTTTTATTTTGACTCACGTTTATTGCTGTTTCATCCATATTTTCGATATCCTTGTCCAAGTTTTGGTTATCATCATTAATCAAATCTAAATGTATAAAAAATTACACTATTAAGCATTACTTTATTTGCAAGTTAAAAAAATAATATAAGTATGCTGTCGTCTAAGCTGGGCAATAGAGCCAAGGAAACGAAACGAAAAATTATTTAAACGGAACTGTATCTCAATTTGAGATCCCAAAGTTCCACATATAAATTAATTTCGAAGCTTACATATGGAGAAATAAGCGAGAAAAATATAGGTCCGAAAAGTCGCTGAAGCGGGAATCGAACCCGCGTCTTTCACTTTCCGGGCGACTGCTCTTACCAACTAAGCTATTCAGACCCTTTCGATCCTATATTTTTCATTTGCCTTTTTAGTAGATGTTAGTAAATACCGCCGTGATTAGCCCAAGGCGTGAATAAACTCAGAAATAAATATTTTTATCGGCTCTCAATATAAATAATATAAGTATGCTGTCGTCTAAGCTGGGCAATAGAGCCAAGGAAACGAAACGAAAAATTAATTAAACGGAACTGTATCTCAATTTGAGATCCCAAAGTTCCACATATAAATTAATTTCGAAACTTACATATGGAGAAATAAGCGAGAAAAATATAGGTCCGAAAAGTCGCTGAAGCGGGAATCGAACCCGCGTCTTTCACTTTCCGGGCGACTGCTCTTACCAACTAAGCTATTCAGACCCTTTCGATCCTATATTTTTCATTTGCCTTTTTAGTAGATGTTAGTAAATACCGCCGTGATTAGCCCAAGGCGTGAATAAACTCAGAAATAAATATTTTTATCGGCTCTCAATATAAATAATATAAGTATGCCTATATTTTTCTCGCTTATTTCTCCATATGTAAGTTTCGAAATTAATTTATATGTGGAACTTTGGGATCTCAAATTGAGATACAGTTCCGTTTAATTAATTTTTCGTTTCGTTTCCTTGGCTCTATTGCCCAGCTTAGACGACAGCATACTTATATTATTTATATTGAGAGCCGATAAAAATATTTATTTCTGAGTAAAAAAATAATGTTAAAGATTTATAAAAATAATATATATATTTATTTATTGTTATACCATTTGTCAACTGTTCATTTTCTAAATGCAAATCCATGACAGTCATTAACGGAGATGGTGTCATTCGCGGATTTGAATCGTCATCATTTAAGTTGTTTGCTGTAACTGGTTGGAATGTTTTCTTTTTTCTTTTCCCTCGGTCCTAATTGCGAACATGATGTATCTGATGTATCGGTTCGAATTTTTTTATGTACAACATCTATAGCTTCCTTATATGAATCTGTAATTACAAATTATTTTATTAATTGTCTATATATATACATACATTTGTATTACATGATTTATATAAGTCTTTTCCATAACCGTATTCATAAATATTGGGAAGTTATGATTTGATATATTAAATACGAAAAAGTCATTTTTTTAATATAAAACATGTTTAATTAAGATATTATCTTATTATATAGTATCAATATTTTTATGACAATACTTACTACTTTGAAATATTAGTTGCACTATGTATTTTTGCCAATTGTCTTTTGGGGGTTCTTTCCGTAATATATATTTCCTAACATTTTTTTCCGGCCATTTACACATTATTTGATCATTTGTAAATGTCATCCATGAGGTTGGTACAACTTCTACAGCGTTTGATTGGCCTTCTATATTGATAAATTCAATCACTGACCAAGTCTGCAAAGCATATAAACCATTTAATTTTCAATTAATAAACATTATTATAATGTTATAATATGATCCCACAAAAAAAGACATCACAGATGTAAAAAAAAAGCGCTAAGTTATATCTTTCGTCAGCAAAAATAGTTCTTTATAATAATAAAAAATATAATCTTCTCAAAAATTATGTTTATAGCCAAAATAATTCTTTGCAAAAATTAATCATTATCAAAAATATTTTCTCAAAAATTATATTTATAAATTATATTTTATTTTTGTTAATAATACTAGAAAAAAATTAAAATATTAGCATCAAAAAGTAGTGAAATCAAAAAATTGCGCTAAATAATTATATTGATAATACGAGAAAAAAGGTTAAAATATTAGCATCAAAAAGTAGTCAAATCAAAAAGTTGCACTAAGTAAGTGACAACATAATATATAATATTTAGATAAATTT
>NW_028190955.1:0-42248 GCF_048542155.1 Nylanderia fulva | reverse complement strand
GTTTGTAATATGTACATAAGTATGCAATGCTTGTTACGCGAAAAATTAATCCACGTTCGTTAGTTTTTCATTTTTATATGTTAATGTGGTTAAATTCTCCTGTTACCATTTTAAATATATTGATTTGTCTTTCGAGGAGCACGTGAACTTATGCACGAGTCGTGCTTACAAGACGCTTGGATTTATAGTGAGAGCATGTAAATATTTTGTAAATATTAACACAGTGCGGCTATTGTTTTGTGCGCTGGTTCGGCCGAAGCTGGAATATGCATCGGTTCTGTGGACTCCATATCAGCAAAATCTTTGTGTCCGGATTGAAAGAGTCCAACACAGATTTCTTCGTAGGGTCAGTTATTATACAGACCGTCTGATGTCTTACTCTGATCATACATATGATATTATTCTTAATATAGTTAGATTAATTACATTAGAAGATAGAAGAATTTTTATGGATTTAATGTTCCTATATAAATTAATTAATGGGCGAAGAATTTGTCCGGAGTTACTGGCCAGGATCAACTTGCATGTTCCAGCTAGGTCTCTCAGAAATAACGCGATTTTCCATGAGGAATGTCACCGGACTTTATATGGTAAAAATAAACCGCTAAATAGATTGTGTATGTTAGCAAATTCATATGCGAATCGGTGCGATTTCTTTCATTCTTCTGAACATGAGTTTAGGCGTTCTGTATTGGCGTGCATCAGCCGACAGTTGAGGTAGCAGTCAAATAGAATTTTCAAATATTTGGATGCGTGCATGCGTTTGATTTCTGATCGTAATCTTGGCCTTAATCTTGATCTTGCTCTTAGTCTTAATCTTTCCGCATAAGTATAATCTATATTT
Organism: Nylanderia fulva; assembly: GCF_048542155.1. Classification (NCBI taxonomy): domain Eukaryota; kingdom Metazoa; phylum Arthropoda; class Insecta; order Hymenoptera; family Formicidae; genus Nylanderia; species Nylanderia fulva. The sequence continues at coordinate 41,404 of NW_028190955.1, read as the reverse complement.
TTTGTTTTGTTTTATTTCTATTAATCTTTATATATTTGTATATGTTTTATGTATTTTTTCTTTTTTTTTACTTCTCTTTATAAGCTATTGTTCGTACTAGAGGGACTTTTCCCGTTTACATGAATAAATAAATAAATAAATAAATAAATAAATATACCAAAAATAAGAGAAGTTTTCGAGTTTTTTTTATTTATTCCGTGTTATCCGAGTTTTCGCTTATCCGAGGTACTTCCCCACATTACCTCGGATAAACGAGGTTTTACTGTACTAATACAATTTGGTATTTAAAATGAAATAACTGAGTAATTAAATATATTAAAAACAAAATATATAAATGTATACATATATATAAAGAAATAACTTCAGGTATTAAATATCTGATTAAAAAATATAATAATTTAATATTCAAATCATGAACAAAAATTAAATGTTCTTACACGTTCTATTAATGCACAATGTGATTAAAAATTTTTAGTCGTGGTTTCATAATATAAAAATAAAAATCTCATTAATACTAAATATTACAAAAGCAATTAATTTTTCCATGACTAAAAAAATGTTTTAACGTAATTAAATTTTTCTTTGATTTCCTGTGTAAAACCATCTTTGTATTTTTGACTTTACTGTTTTTAGGTCACTTTTTGGATGGTTTTTCAGAACAGCGCCTGCAATTTTTATTTATTATTTATTTCCTATCTATTATTTTAATAAAAAAAACTAATTTCTATAAAACAGTCTCCATAATTTTACTATTTGCTAATGCGATCTTAGTGTCCTTAGTACCTCCCCAGCTTATTGCTCTTGCCAATTTATTACTTATTAGTAATTTTGATACCAAATATACAGCACTTTGCCAGTCATTACCTTGACTGATCGTGCGACCCGCAAAGTATTGTACCTAAATCATATTTATTTAACAAGTATGTTTGAGTATGTACAAAGAACAAAATCATATAAATTATAAATAAATCTTATTTACTTTAAACATACCGCTGTTGAGAAACTTGTACCATTATTTAAAAACTCTTCAAATTTGTCATATTCGTCAATTGTGTTTAGAGGAAGCGCTAGAAAGTTATCTGGTCTTAAAAGAAGACTTTCTTCTGGTAATAAATAAGTAAGAATTTTTGTTGTGTTCATTATTACAAAGTCGAGTTTGCTACTTATTTCTTGAAGCAACTCTGTCTTAATTTGATTTATGGCAGCAGCAGTAGTGTTATCACCTAATTATTAATACAAGCAGAAATTATTAATATAAAGTATTATTAGTTAATAAAATTTTAAATAATCTATATATATATGCTTACTTGATCGATTATTTTCAGAAGACTATCTACTTTAACGAAGCTTACACCTTTCACTGTCCATTCTTGTAAATTTGTTAATAGATACAATTGCTTTTGATCGTCATTCTGAAGAAAATTATTTTGATTTTCAAGATTTTTTTCGAAAATTTCACCATCACTACTTAATACTTCATGTTTACTATCATCGCTACTGTAAATATTATTGTTGTCTATTTCAAATTTAAGCCTATCAGAATTATTACTATTTATATTACTATCAACTCCATTAGAGTTATCTGTGTTAATACAAAAAATATTGTCATTTCTATTCTCACATCGATAAATATTAACACTAGATGTACTACTATTGTCACTATCATTAAACAATTGTAAATTAATATGCCCTGGAATTCTCTTCGCTTTAAAGCCCAATTCAGCCACTCTAATTTTCTGCATTACTTCCTGTCTAACATATCTTGCTCTACGACGTTTACTCTATAAAAATTATTGATATAAGATATTAGATAAAGATATTGATTAATTGTAAGACTTAAATTCTGTCTGCAAACCACATCTATCTTTGTTTGATAACATTAGAAGTGAGAAATCCATGCCAAAAATTAAATTCTTAATATATATGTTAATATAGATATAAAATGAAATAATAAATATAGATATATAAAATATGAAATAAAAATGTATATATTTGCATAAGATGACACTTATTGGGTATTTTCTTATTATAGCGGCACAAATTGATACAAGCTGACATAAGCATTATTCTGTCTTTTTTCAATATTCAATATAAAAATAATAAAAGATATTAGAATAATACTTATGTATGTTAGCTCATGTCAACTTGTGTCGCTATGGAACATACCCATATTGTAATCACTTTGGCATATTTATAACATATATTTTTCTTTTTATTTAAATCAAATAATCAATAAATAGCTAAAATAAAATATGTAAATATGCTGTAAAATAAAATATAAAAACATCATAAGAGAAAATAAATTATAATATGATTTCTTATTTCTGATGTCAAAAGCAAAATTAGAATATTAAAATGCATTAATTCTAATAAAGGATTGCATTAAATGAATTTTATATGTTATATTAATATAAAATATGAGTATTTGAATGCAAAGCGTAAAAATATTAAAAGCAAATAAAATAGTATTTTTTTGGAAAAAGCTCACATGCCATCTAATACACGTGCAATATTTTCATAAAAAGTTTATTATACTTACAGGTTTATCAGTCATATTAGAATTTTACAATATGCGCACATGTATGATGATATCAGGAATCGTAATTATATAATCACTTTTTTGAATAAAATTCTGAGCACATCAAATAAAATTCACGAATAAATACGACAGACAAAAGACTACATGAGCTGTGATCGGAACGCAGCCATGAGATGCGACCATATGGCAGATGATGCAAAATAGCGAGAAAAATCACGCAAACGCATTATAAGTTTGTGATCTGTTCGTCTTTGCTGCGCACGCGCATTATATCCAGCAAACACAGTATATCAGGAGACGCGGTAGTGTCTCCGGCCATGTTCAAACCCTAAAAGACCCTAAAAGACACTACAAGTCTCCTTATCCTGCACCATCAAAGTCCATTTTTTGGGGGTGTAGAACTACTAAAATATAAAAAATTTTGAATTGCACGTAATATAACCTGAAAGGCGGCATCGCCACGAGTAATTTGAGCCAAGAAAAAATAAAATCGGTCAAGCCGTTCTGGAGATACAATCGGTCAAAAAGTGACGTTTTTCATGAAAAATGAAGTAACGTCGTCTTCTTCTTCTTCTTCTTCTTCTTCTTCTTCTTCTTCTTCTTCTCTGTCCGCGTATAAATCTCTTCTCACCTTTCACTCACACCTCCCTCAACTTCCACCCACCCCTTTCCCTCCCACATCCCGCCCCACCCCACCCTTACCCCCACCCCCACCCCACTCCCACCCCTCTTTCGCCTCTTTCACCCTCTTTCGTCCTCTCTCACCCTCTTTCAGTCCTCTCTCACCCTCTTTCACCCTCTTTCGCCCTCTCTCACCCTCTTTCGTCCTCTTTCACTCTCTTTCATTCTCTCTCACCCTCTTTCACCCTCTTTCATTCCCTCTCACCCCCTTTCTTCCTCTTTCACCCTCTTTCGTCCTCTTTCACCCTCTTTCGTCCTACCTCACCCTCTTTCATCCTCTCTCACCCTTTTTCACCCTCTTTCGTCCTCTTTCACCCTCTTTTATTCCCTCTCACCCTCTTCGTCCTCTTCATTCACCCTCTTTCGTCCTCTTTCACCCTCTTTCATTCTCTCTCACCCTCTTTCGTCCTCTCCTCACCCCTTTCATTCTCTCTCACCCTCTTTCACCCTGTTTTGTCTTCTTTCACCCTCTTTCATTCCCTCTCACCCTCTTTCGTCCTCTTTCACCCTCTTTCGTCCTCTTTCACTCTCTTTCGTCCTCTCTCACCCTCTTTCATTCTTCTCACCCTCTTTTACCCTCTTTCGTCCTCTTTCACCTTCTTTCACTCTCTTTCGTCCTCTCTCACCCTCTTTCATTCTTTCTCACCCTCTTTCGCCCTCTCTCATCCTCTTTCGACATCTTTCACACTCTTTCGTCCTCTCTCACCCTCTTTCGTCCTCTTTCACCCTCTTTCGTTCTCTCTCACCCTCTTTCGACCTCTTTTCGTCCTCTTTCACCCTCTTTCGTCCTCTCTCACCCTCTCTCACCTCTTTCACCCTCGTACGTCCTTTCTCACCCTCTTTCGTTCTCTTTCACCGTCTTTCGCCTATCTCGTTTTCTCTTACCCTCATTCAACCTCTCTCACTCTATCTCCAAAAAATCATAAAAATGAAAAGGTCAAGCCATGTTCAAAAGAAGGTCCTGAAAAATTTAAACCTAGTCTGTACAATGAAAAATAATTACTCGTAATTCCAGAGTTCCAATTTGTTAATATCGAATAATGTATTTGTTTCAAGTAATGGCAGTAGAGTCAAATACATACCTACGTATATGCAGTTTTTGCTGTTAATTGTATTTGAACGAAAAAAATAATTAAATGATTTAAATATAGCACATTTTAAATAAAAAAACTTATATAATCGAACTCTGTTTAGGAAAAGGTAGAACATTTCATTTGCCTCTGCCTTTACAAGAAACATTGGATAAGGTATGTCCTCCGGAAGATCCTATAAATTTGAATCACGAGTTGCACATTCTCGTTCGAGGTATACCCAAGAAATCTAAAGTGGTTTGGGAAAATTTGGTAGATATTAATAAAATGTATAAGGCTTTACAATGGTTGAAAGAAAATAATCCTCATTACTCAAAAATTCGTCTTCCAGCGTCATCTGATGATCTATTACAGGATAAGTTGCAGGAAACAGAATATAGGATTGTCGATGAGGAAAGCGACAATGACGAAATAAATGAGGTGGTTGAGGAATTACCAGCATTCAATTTGTACAATGTACAGCAAAACAAAAATAATAATGATCAAACCGTTTTAAAACGTACGGCTTTTCTCACACAAATCACTGAACATTCGGATATTAACGATCAGTATACAATATACACAATACACGCAAAAAGAATCGATAACGAATCTGCATTGAAGCTTTATCAAATGGTGAAAATTGAAGATTTTCCAATGGATAATCGTTATAAATATCTGGATGTCATGTGTTTCCCTGATTTATATCCTGATGGTGTCAATGGACAACGATAAGATAGAAACTTTGCATTGCCGGAATATTTATTTATTAGAACACGATTGATGTCGAAACATAGTAGATTCAGGTTGAATCTGCAGTATCTGTTCTTCCTTCTCAATGATGCTAATTACCGACAGTTGAAAAGTGGTATCTATTATACGATGATGGTTACTAACCCACGAGAGAGATACACTGCTGGTAGATACTTGAACGAATTGAAAGGTTACCAATTAGAATCGAATTTAATGAGTATTTTCGCAAAATTGAGAAATACGGATCAATTTTGGCGACAACCGTCCAATAATGTAAAATGCATGACTTTGCATTACGGTCCAGCGACGTGGTTTTTGACTTTGAGTCCTAGTGAATGGAAATGGTCCGATTTGGGTGAATATTTACGAGATATGAATCCCGATAAAGAGAAGTTAGGCATCAGCGAATTAATCGCATACGATCCTGTAAGTACTTCTAGATTCATGTGCATAAAATTCAAAGCCATGATTGATTTTATTTGTTCGTCCGATAATCCTATAGGAAAGGTTATTCATTACTTCTGGCGACTGGAATATCAACGTAGAAGTATCCAGCACATGCATTGTATGATTTGGATAAAAGATGCTCCAGTATTAGGAAAATCGCCGGATGAAGAAGTTGCTACGTTTATTCAAAAGTACGTAACGTGTGAAATTCCATATGAAAATGTTTCGCCAACGTTGTACGATACGGTAATAAGTGATCAGAATCATAAACATAACTCGTATTGCATGCGTACGAAAAAAACGGAAACTAATATATACAGAAAGTGTCGGTTCGATTTTCCTCGGCCAGTTACTGAGAATTTCGTTTTAAGAGACGTTATCACTTCGATAGTCGGTAGAAAAAATTTACGCAGTAAGAGCAGATTGTACGATCTTCCTCGCAAGGAGTCGGAAAGGTTTATAAATGATTATAATCCGTCTATCAAATTAGCCTGGAAGGGAAATATGGACATACAATTTATTAGAGAAAAATCAGAGTTTTTAAACTCATATTTAACAAAATACACGACAAAGTCGGAAAAATGCAATACAGACTTTGAAGTGATAGATTCGAATAAGTCCTTGGCATCGAAACTGTGGAATTTTGCAATGCGTTCATTAAATAACAGAGAATGCGGTGCTTTAGAAGCTGCGGATACACTATTAGGGAATCCCTTGTACGGTACGGATAATGATACCATGGTCAAATGGATCGATGTTAATGAGGTGAGAAATAGAAAAGTTAAAACATTTAATGAAATTTAAGCTCTTGATGAAAATTCTACAAATATTTACTGTTCGTCACTCATCGATGATTACTATCCAAATAGACCTCAGGAATTAGAATCATTGAATTTGTACGATTTTGCCAGATTCTGGGAAATTACGAAACAGATGTCAAATAATGACGAAGTCAAGTGTTACAAACTGGCATCGGGTTTATTTTAAAAAAACGAAAAAAGGGTTATTTAATTAACCATTATCGATTTAATATAAAAACTGAGCCCGAAAAATACTTTTACTCGCTGCTTCTTCTGTTCAAACCATGGAGAGATTTGAGTAAACTCAAAGGTACATTCAAGACTTACACGGATGCCTTTAAGAATTCAGAGTCTGTTTTAACGAAAGTAATGAAATATCACGAAAGGCTCGAAGAAATACAGAAAGCTTTTGAGAACGTTGCTGAATTAATCGAGAAGCGCGAAAATGATCTGAAAACAGCAGACAGAGACAAATCCGATGACGATGAACTGGATTGTAATCCGATAGAAGCTGACAACGCGATGAAAGATCTGGAAGATTTTGGTAAGATTGACGACCCGATTGATTTATCGCAAATAATGTCGCAATGGAACAAAGACCAGAAAAGAGTCTTTGATGGAGTATGCCAAGTTTTACAAGATAAGAATCAGATTCTGCAACTGTACGTAAGTGGCGAGGGTGGTACAGGGAAAAGTTTTCTAATTGAAACGATTAAACATTGGATCAGAATAAATTTGGAAAAAACGACTGCCATATCTGCTCCCACGGGTATCGCAGCATTCAATATCGATGGCTTGACAATCCATAGAATGTTTCAACTACCGGTTAGTCATGAATCTACACCAAAATATACGCAATTGTCAGACATGGTCTTGAAAACTTTGAGAGACAAATTAAAGAATGTCGAATTATTTATAATCGAAGGAATTACATGTAACAATGCAATGATGGATTTAGGAACGACTGTATTCAGTGATGGTCAAGCCTATGTAGGTTTGTCACGAGTAAGTAAATAAATTGGAAGGCCTACATTTGATAAATTTCAATCCAGCATCAGTTAAAGCAAACTCGAGAGCCATTGTAGAATATAATCGACTGAGATCTATATTCAAATCTGAACTGCCACAAATCAATCCGAAGAATTATGATTGTGAGGAACCAGAAAGTATAGTTACGTGGAAAATATATGGCCTTTGCAATAACGATGCTGTTTCGTGTTACGCTAATGTATTATAATATTACAATGTGCGTTTCATTGCGTACGTATTAGGCAACAAATACTGAAAAATAAAGCATCGAATGCATTGACTGATGCTATCTGCGCGTATGGTGAACGTAAATATTGCAACATTCAAGCGGTTAGAAGATCTGTCGGAAAACGCTTCGAAGAACGAACACAACAAGATGTTTCGGAATTTTTTACGGCTCTAATGTCGACGTATTCCGACATCAATGATGTATTAAAACTCGAATTAAAGCACGTAACATGTTGCTCGAATGTCAAATGTAATTACAATGTAACTAAGCTGGAAAGCAGTAGTTTGTTAATATTACCTATACATTCGACATTAAAAAGGAAAAAAGGTGTCACTCTACAAAGTTTGATTAATGTAGAATTTTCTATAATAAATGGGAAACGATAAACGGCAATTGTAACGAATGTAAGGGCACCGTGTTGAAAAAGAAAACCGTAATCGAATCAACTTTATTCGTCGTAGTAATACAGCTCAATTTATATACTTTTGTAAACGGTGCTTCTAAAAAAATTATCAACAATTGGATTAACGCCGTGCCGACGAGTAATATCACGATTAATAAAAAAAAGTACAAGATAATAAGCGCTATATTTCACGAAGGTGAAGAAATAAATCGTGGTCACTACACGTGTATGTTGAGAGCTGACACAAAATCGGAATGGTATTACTCTAATGATATGGAAGTGTTCAAGAAAAAATGGCCCAAAGGAGCACAAGGGGCATACATATTGTTCTTAGAACAGATTAAATAATGGCGCTGTATATAGGCTGCCGTAAACGCTACATTAAAACATCAACTGTTCTAGCGCTGTATAAAAGTTGCCGTAAGCGCCAAAATAAAATATCGGCTGCTCTGGCGCTTTATAAAAGCTGCTGTAAGCGCTGCATTAAAACGAGTGCAATAAGTTTCTAATTTGACTTAGGCTTCATGACATTTCAAAAAGTATCATCAAGAAAAAAATTATCAGACAGAAATATGTATGTCGTGTTAAAATCGGAGAGACGAAGAAAAATATATGGTTGCGTTCTCACGAGAATGGGCGATGGAGGGGCCCATTCTTTATTTTCAATATTCATACAAGAATATAAATTCATTCTGTTGCAATTGAAATAAATGTGCAATGTATCGTTAAAAGTTATTACAATTATACAAACATTTACATATATGATTAAATAAAATATATATGTATACTATAATATAACTATATATTTTATATATGTACATATATACCATATATTTCAATTATTTTGAACTGTATTGCATAAATTGTTACTTATACAAAGTTATGTGATAAGAATCGAAAATACATATATTTGTGATACTTGAATTACTAGAAAGCTGCTCTATATATCTGTACTTTAAAAAGTAAGTGATATCCTAAAAAAATCATAAAAATGAAAAGGTCAGGCCATGTTCAAAAGAAGGTACTCAAAAATTTAAACGATCTAATAATAAATTATCACGAAAAGTAACTGATATGTTATTCAAGGTGCCAGTTTAAAGTGAACATACGTAAAGTATTGCTCGAGAGGAAATTCTTATAGGCACTGATTTCGAGAATATTCGCGAAAGTTTAGAATATTCAATAGTTCGATTGAGGATGAGAGAACGTGTAATGTAATTGTTTATTATCCGCGCAACATCTCATATTTGTTATTAGTATAACCAATTTTTGTTTCTTCTCGCGCAATCGCGGTTTTTATTGTTCGCCGTTTAATACGAGATAGCGCGAGTGCTTATTTTCCTAAAACGCGGGGTAACCGTATACCCCTGCGGCCGAGCGCTAATTTATTAGAATACATGTTTTATATTTTTTTTGCACGATGCACGTGGCATGAAAATGATGCATAAAATTTCTAATGAATTTGCTTTACAGTTACTAGATTTTGATCGTTCGATTTTCGAACATCTATGATAAACTTGTCTAAAATTTTGATACTCGTGTAAAAATTGAACAACTTGAGAAAGAGGTTCAAGCTATTTTTTTTCTATAGTCACTTTGTCACGCTTTAATATATAATTATTTTCAATTTGTAGCATTTTTACCCAATTAGGTTGTATTTTTAAATGTATTACAGATATGTTTGTGACATCATCTACTTCAAATTGTTCGCTAAAGTCAAATCCTAATAAAATCATAAAAATAAAAAGGTCAGGCCATGTTCAAAAGAAGGTACTCAAAAATTTAAACCTTTCAAAATTTAAACGATCTAATAATAAATTATCACGAAAAGTAACTGATATGTTATTCAAGGTGCCAGTTCAAAGTGAACATACGTAAAGTGTATATTATCTAAATTTAGTAATAATATATTACCATGAAAAGTAACTGTGATATTTTATTCAAGGTGCAAGTTCACATTGAATATACATACATATAAGTAAAACTGATTACAATTTGATTCTAGAAAATAAGTGCGATATGTTATTCTTAGTGCACAAAATATAATAGTCGTATATAGAGATTTGATTTGAAATTCATACTAGCCCGTACAATGAAAAATAATTGCTCGTAATTCCAGAGTACCAATTTGTTAATGACTCAGAAAAATAACATGGCGGCCTGCTCTCAAAAAACTATGATGTTTCTCGATGTCCATTTAGAAATAATGTCAAAGCTCTTACAGAATAATTACTACAACATTTGAAATACGAAAAGTATTACATTAGAAGAAGATTAGATTAAAATAAGGATTCAACGTATTTTTAAAAGCTCTACACACACAACGAAGTGAATATACAAAACTATATACAAATACCTTTTTCTTCTGTGTTTCTGAAGAAAATTGTAAGTCAAATGAAACCTTGCACTTTGAGAACCATGTCATTTTTGAATGTCAATTGAAAAGATACGTCGATGGATCAATGGCGAGGCCCACTGAGGATGCTGTGGCAATTGCACAGTGGGAGGCAAAGGATGCCGAGGCGCAAGCTTTCTTGATGCGAGGACTGGAGCTTGACCAACTGCGTTTTCTCACTGATTGTAAGACTGCTGCTGAGATGTGGGGACGACTCAGGACCATCCACGCGGAGAAGAGTGATCAATCGGTACAGGTATTATTGGGTCAATTTATAAACGCAAAAATGGACGCGACGGAATCAATGGCAGATTATATAGCAAAAATAATTTCGCTCACGCAGCGACTGAAAGACATGAATATGGAGCAAAAGGAGCCGATGATTATTGCTAAGATCATGTCAAGTTTACCTGAAAAGTACGATAATGTTCGCACGGCTTGGTATGCGGTTCCGAAAGGCGAACAAAGGTTGGATAAATTGACGGATCACCTTGTAAATGAAGAAGCTTTGCTAAACATTCGGAGTAGCACCGCGGAGCAAAAAGGCGAAGAAGCGTTCGTGGCACGCGGGAAACGATTGGGCGGTCACGGTAACAACAGCAAGGGATCACGTGATCCTGAATCGAATAGGAATAATGTAAGGCGAGGTAAATGTCATTTTTGTCATAAGGTAGGGCATTGGGCGCGAAACTGTAATGACAAAAAGGCATATTTAGAAAGTAAGAACAAAAATCACTCTCTGCTCACTGAAAATGCATCGAAAAACAATAATAAAGGCGAATTATTCAATGTTGAAACTTTAAGTAACTTTGATGATGATGATATGTGATATGCTGATTCCGCAGCATCTGAACACATGTGCTTAAATCGCGAATTGTTTAAAAGTTTTCATGAAATTAATAATGAGAGTCATAAAGTAAAGATTGGCGATGGAAATTTGCTTACTGTTGCTGGCATTGGTGACATAGATGTGAAGGTCAGAAATTCCAATGGATCATGTTATAAACACACGATCTGTAACGTTTGGTTTGTTCCGGGAATTAAAAAAAACCTTCTGTCAATAGGCCGAGCATCTGAGAGAGGCTTGAAAGTGATTTTTGAAACTGGCGGAAATAGGGTTTTGTTTTATAAAAACAATCAATTAATCGTTGATGGTTTTCGCAAGAACGGCAAATTATATAAACTAAATTTTATGCCTGTAAATAAAGTCGTTGATTCCTGTGTTGCTGTAACTGATACTTTAATGGAGTGGCATGAAAAATTAGGCCACGTAAATTTTCAAACTTTACGACAGATGATCTCAAATTCATGTGTGAATGATTTAAATGTGTCCGATTTAAATGATGTAAATCCATTTTGCGAGGGCTGTATTGCGGGAAAACAGCATAGAAATACTTTCCCAAAGGAAGGTGCGACGAGGGCTAAGAGTCCGGGAAAGTTATTTCATGCAGACTTATGCGGAAAAATGAGCCAAAGCTCAATTGGAGGGGCGAATTATTTTCTTTTGTTGAGAGACGATTTTTCAAGATACTGTTTCGTGTACTTTCTGAAAGAAAAATCTGACGTCTTTAATGCCTTGCAAAAGTTCTATGCAGAAGTTCAAGTTGAAATTAAGGGACTGAGAACTGATCGCGGAAAAGAATTTTGTAATGATGATGTTGAAAATTTTTTGATTAGCAAGCGAATTAATCATCAATATTCGACGCCAAGAGCACCCGAGCAAAATGGATATATTGAGAGAATGAACAGAACTATTGTTGAATCGGCAAAAAGCATGTTGCATGCGAGACAGCTACCACTATATCTATGGGCGGAGGCGACTGCGGTAGCAGTATATGTTAAGAATAGGACCGCAACAAATACTCTGAAGGGTCGAACGCCGCACGAATTGTGGCATGGAGAAAAACCGTCGATTGCGCATTTAAAGGTTTTCGGTAGCACCTGTTATGTTCATATTCCGAAGGACCGAAGAACTAAGTGGGAGTCGAATACTCATAAAATGATGATGATCGGCTATCATTCTGAAAGTAAAGCGTACAAGGTTTTTGACCCTGTTTCTCGGAAATGCTATGTGCGGCGAGACGTCATTTTTGATGAACGTCCGAGCACTGATGAAAGTGTTGTGATGGTCAAAAATGAGACTGAAGACCCACAAGAACGTGAAGAGTGTGTAAAAAGTCCGGTTCGGAGAAATCCGAGAGAACCTATTCCAAGAGAGCCGTATCTGCTCAGAGATAGATTGCCCTCTCTGACTGACTCAAAACGGATGGCTGATCTAAAAGTTGCAGAAGCGATGTATCTGGCTTGTGAACCTGTGTCTCTGAAGGAAGCGCTTCATGCTGAAGACTCGAATAAATGGATCAAGGCGATTGGAGAAGAACTTGATTCCCTTGAAGAAAATGAAATTTGGTCATTGGTGAAGAGGCCTGAAAACCAAAATGTAATTTCGAACCGATGGATCTTCAAGAAGAAGTATGCGGCTGGTGGAGAAATCGATAGGTACAAGGCTTGACTTGTCGCGAGAGGTTTTTTGCAAAAGGAGGGGGTTGATTACGATGAAATATTCTCCCCTGTAGCAAAATACAGCACCGTACGAGCGCTTTTGTCGATTGTCGCTGCTAGTAATTTTGAAATGATTCAATTTGACATAAAAACGGCCTTTCTTCATGGCGATCTCGAGGAGACCATATACATGGAACAACCTTTTAGATTTGAGATTGATGATCGAGTTTGTCTACTGAAGAAGAGCTTGTATGGCTTGAAACAAGCCTCGAAACAGTGGAACAAAAAATTCATAATTTCTTTGTTGAATCTGGACTGACTCAGTCGAAATAGACGCCTGTCTGTATTATTATAAAACTAAAGATTTTATGCTTTACGTTGTATTGTATGTAGATGATCGTCTGATTTGCGGGAATGATAAGGTGAAAATGAACGATTTGCTAGATAAACTGAGTGAAGCGTTTAAGGTAAAAAGTACTCATGCTGAATTTTTTGTAGGCATGCAGATAGAAAGAGATAGAGAATTAGGTATCTTGAAAGTGCATCAGAGTGCATATGTTACTAAAATTCTTGAAAGATTTCATCATGAAAATTGCTCATCTCTCTCTATCCCAGCTGATCCTAATATTAAATTTGTAAAAAGCGATGAAGCTGATATTGTAGAACGTAAGTTTCCCTATCGAGAAGCCATTGGTTCATTAATGTTTTTAATGATTGCAACTAGACCTGAGTTAGCTTATGTTGTGAGTGTGTTAAGCCAATTTTCTGAGAAACCGAATGAGAGTCACTGGAATGGAGTGAAACGTGTGTTTCGCTATTTGAAGGGGACTATGAACTTGGGTATAATTTTTGGTAAGACGACAGAGAATTGCCTCTCCATGTACAGTGATTCAGATTGGGCAGGAGATGTTAATACGCGCAGAAGTACGACTGGTTGGATAGGCATGTTGAATGGTGAACCAATAGCCTGGTTATCACAAAAACAATCCTGTGTAACGCTCTCTACTAAAGAGGCTGAATTTGTTGCTCTCTGTTCTGCAACAAAGGAAACAATTTATTTGAGAAGATTGCTCAATGATTTGAATTGTGAGCAGGAATTGCCAACAAGGCTTTATTGCGATAATCAGGCTGCTGTAAAATTAGTAAGCAATCCCGTTGTAACAAAAAGGTCAAAACATATAGATACACAGTATTATTTTACGTGTGAGAAACAAATGTCGGGTGAAATTGTTGTAATATATGTGCCTACAAGTAAACAACTTGCTGATCCATTTACTAAAGCATTGTGTAAAGAGAGGCTGCAAAGATTAATGTGTGAAGCAGGTATGGATGTGTAAAGAGCAAATACAAAATATTCATCGAGTGAGAGTGTTGTAATAGAGCGAATCATATTTCGTATTTTGGTCTCTCTGTGTATATCGCTAAGTATTTTGGCGTGATCACGACGCGATCACGTGTAACTGCGCACGAAAATCACGCGGAGCACACATGAGAATTCGGAGCACACGGAAGGGTATACTATCCTTTCACTCTCGTTCGACGTATCGTGGCGACCGGTACTAGCTGTTGTAGACTCTTGTGCCTGGCGTAATAAAATCTCTCTGGAGTATTCCGCGCTATACTTGTGTCATAATTACACTCAAATATACTGACAGTATTGTGCATACACATCTAAGTTGTAGTCTTTAATTCCTTACTCAACCAACACAAACATTAAACAACAACTATAATATAATTATATATTTTATATATGTACATATATACCATATATTTCAATTATTTTGAACTGTATTGCATAAATTGTTACTTATACAAAGTTATGTGATAAGAATCGAAAATACATATATTTGTGATACTTGAATTACTAGAAAGCTGCTCTATATATCTGTACTTTAAAAAGTAAGTGATATCCTAAAAAAATCATAAAAATGAAAAGGTCAGGCCATGTTCAAAAGAAGGTACTCAAAAATTTAAACGATCTAATAATAAATTATCACGAAAAGTAACTGATATGTTATTCAAGGTGCCAGTTCAAAGTGAACATACGTAAAGTGTATATTATCTAAATTTAGTAATAATATATTACCATGAAAAGTAACTGTGATATTTTATTCAAGGTGCAAGTTCACATTGAATATACATACATATAAGAAAAACTGATTACAATTTGATTCTAGAAAATAAGTGCGATATGTTATTCTTAGTGCACAAAATATAATAGTCGTTTATAGAGATTTGATTTGAAATTCATACTAGCCCGTACAATGAAAAATAATTGCTCGTAATTCCAGAGTACCAATTTGTTAATGACTCAGAAAAATAACATGGCGGCCTGCTCTCAAAAAACTATGATGTTTCTCGATGTCCATTTAGAAATAATGTCGAAGCTCTTACAGAATAATTACTACAACATTTGAAGTACGAAAAGTATTACATTAGAAGAAGATTAGATTAGAATAAGGATTCAACGTATTTTTAAAAGCTCTACACACAAGTGAACACGAAGTGAATATACAAAACTATATACAAATACCTTTTTCTTCTGTGTTGTCAAGAGGATAACCGTTACTTGAGATTATATTGACCACTAATTCAAGATTCTGGCTATAAAATTGTGGGAGTGATAGAAGCAAACACCTGTCTGTTAAATTGTATATTATATATTATATTGTATATTATATACTATAAATATATTCTCAAGTAACGGTTATCCTCTTGACATGATATTCAGCAGCATTAATCACCGAATTAAGCATCTCATTTCCAATGGAATTATGTTAGACAAATATAAACATAAACCAACACAAATTAATAACTCGGGGGGAAAAAAAGAAGAAACAAAAAAAGAATTATAGTTCCGTATATAAACAAGATTTCAGAAATGTTTGTCTCTTCGATAAATGAGCAGCATACATTTGATTGGAATAAAGTTAAAATTTTAGATCATGAAATAAATTACCAAAAAAAAATAGATTTCTGAAATGCTTCATATAATAGAACAAGAAAACGGTATAAATTTAAAAAAAGATACAGAGTTACTCAGCGAGTCTTATTTGGATGTACTTGAAAAATTAGCTAACATAGAAAAGAAATAAACAAAATAAGAATGTCATGTAAAAAATAATGCCTTTGTAAACAACCTGTGATATAAGTACCAAATGTATAACCGTTCTTCATAATGGCATGTAAAGTGATAAGTAACTGATCTGTGGCGTGAACGTTTATAAAGTCATCGATTTAGCAGATTCAAAAGTAAGCAATTTTCATTGTAACATTCAAACAATTTTTTCTAACAATAGTCATTTAAAAAAAGTGTGTCATTTCATATAGAAACGTATCATAATTAAGGGAAACTAAAACAATTCCACGCTTTCAAACGATGGAATGCCAAGTGTTTTCCACCTTTAAAATCATCATTGGAAATAATCCGCATTAACATCTGGAAATGATCCAAGAACAATATAGAGATGTATTCAGTCTCAAAATCATACACGCTACACATCATCAAAAGTTGTAATCGTTCGCATCACCCAAATTATTTTATATATGATTATAATGAACAGTAAGAATTGCAATCGTTAGCATTGTCGAAATGTTTTTTAATTTTATAATTGACTAATATTATATGACTCCACTGAAGAAGACTGCGTACAGTCGAAACGTTTGTGATTTAATGTATTATTATGTGATGGTTTTAAAATAAAAAATTATAATATTCATTAACATCCGAATATTTCAGATGACAAGTTAAATTTTCTCAACGTCACAATGGTTTTATTAAACAATCATGTTATTTTTTAATTGGTATCACAAACCAACATTTCGTTATTTAAACTTCTATTCGTAACATTCGATGTGTCAAAAAAGAGTTCATTTATGGCATTGTATAGAGACTTTTTTTGCATTTATCTTTTGCATCCTCTATTTCATAGAAAAAATTTAGAATTTAGTATAAGAGTTTTATTTAATAATAGTTACCCGTTGGAATTTATTTTCCGAACAATTCTAGATTGAAATTTTTAATAAATAAAAATAATGCTAATGTGGACAGTCAGCTCGTTTCTAGTGATAATCGGATTATACCATTATTTTTTTACGATTCCTTATATACCGCTAGTTTTGGTTAGTTTTAAAAACATAATAAAAGATCTTAATTTGAGAATTTCATATTTTAGTAAAAATAAAATGAATAAATTTATTAAAGTCCACAAAAATAACATCCCCAAAACAAATTGTTGTAACGTAGCTTATAAAATTAACTGCTTGAATTGTAACGCCCTTTATGTGGAGTAAACAGGATGACCAGTTACATACAAAAATTGAACATAGTAATCATATTAACTAAAAGAATAGGACTCACTCTGTTATTACTAAACATAGGTTTAATTCTGATCATCTGTTTGATTAGAACAACAGCTCACTTTTAGATGTGGAACCTATCTATGGAAAAACTTATTCTGAAATAACATATTATGAGACAAAAAACGGTCTTAATTTACAGACGGACACAGATAAATTAAATAAGAATCTCATTGATTTAATCAACCGTTTTTCAAAGATTAAAAAATTTTGATATATTTATACTTATAACTCTATTTGTATCAATTTGTGTTTAACCTTTTAAAAAAATTATTTTTAAATTTATCAATAATACTTGCAACATATTTTCCCTCGGAAATAGAAAAGACGCGCAAATTCGTGTCACCTTTGTGCTATGCACGCTCCTCACTCTCGATATCTAAGGTTTGAACGTCAGGTACGGTCAGGCCGCACCACTCGGAAGAAATCACGAAATTCTCGTAATACACGACGACTCAACCTCGGTAACTCAGTATCTGTATCTTGGTAGAGTGGCGTGGTTCTTTTTCTAAAGAATACTTAAATTTTAAGTTCCGGACAGAGAGAGAGAGAGAGAGAGAGAGAGAGAGAGAGAGAGAGAGAGAGAGAGAGAGAGAGAGGAAACAGGAATATGATTAACACTTTCAGACATAAGATAAAAGAGTAAAATATATACATATTTCCAAGAAGTGTGTACAAGGTCTCGGTAGAATAGGATCGAGGAACTAGTCGGAGATTGTTGTTCCTTCCGACGTAATTTCACGATTTTACAGTAGTGTCGGTACTAGCTCGGTACTTTTGATATTCTATTTTCTCCATATACTCTATAACTTCTTACAGCGTACTCGATATCATTACTTAATAAAGACTCGATATTACAATGTGTGACAAACGAATTTCACGTGTACAAACGGACTGTCGGTTCGTCGGCGCCCCTCGGAGAGGCTAGGAAGGCGAAAAGAATACGTAGTTACGCGGATTTCCGACGCAGGTCCCGTGCTTCGTAATTGCAATTAACTCAGTATTACTATTAGTCATTTTGAGCTCATAGACTCGGTACGCAATATCTCCTTGAATACACGGGTCCCGGTCGGGTCCGCGCTTACCGGAATGTCGAAGTGGTGGCCTTATAATTCTATGGACGTGGTCCGATGTTCCTCGTGTCGGGATTACCGTCTAGCCGAACAGTGAGCGGCGTTGGGCCGGCGTTACGCCGGTAGCCTCGCGCGGTGGCGCTGTGGTCGCAACACGCGCCGCTCCGAGTCAGCAATCGATCCTGATATCGATGTCCTCCTCGCCGCCTTTCACGGGCTCCTAAATGCTACAGGATCTCGAACTCGCCCTCGGGAATTCATCCGCAGAAGGTCTCTTAGGCGGCCCCGTGTCTATCCCGGCTGGTCCTTGTTTTCCTTTTCGGCGGACCATTATGTTGCAAGGACCGTCTCAGGATGATTAAGCCCGAGCGATCCCACTGTCCTCTCGGAATGGTGCCGCGGGCCCCTCGGGAATGGTCATCTCTGTCTTGAGATGCAGGCGCCTGTTCTCTTCCTTCAATACTGCAGATGGTCGGTTATCCGATGCTGCAAGGAATATAAAAGCAGTAACAGCCCTTAGGCGACTCGGTACAATGAATTTTTCTAATTCGACTTACGTAGCCGCGCGTGTCTCGGCTCCGTGCGCACCGCCTCGACCACGCCGCTCCATCCTCTTCCTCTGCTCTTCTCGGGACCTCTTCTTCCTAAAACAATTCCTTTTCAAGACCACGCACCTCGACCTCCGCCAAACAAATTGATAATGGCGAGTTGACGACAAAATCGTCGCTCGTCCGAGAAAATATTAAAATCGGAGCGCTCTCCGCTCCTTCCCAGCCGGGCGCATCAGCCCTTGTAACAGGCGTAAAATGCCACATCACACACTTTCTATTTTAGTCTGTTCAAATTTGAATATCTCAAATTCTACTCAAGGAATTAAAAATCTCTTGTAGAGATTATTCCAATTTTATATCTTGGCCGTGTCCAAGTAAAAATTTGGTGCCTTGTGCACAGGTATATAATTCTAACGAAAAAATTTAGTTTCGTTTAGAATAACGCACTGTCATCCGCGATTTGGCTCTTATTGCCTATCTTATATATGTTAAATTTATATTTATATATTACAGAGCCTAGTTAAACTCTTAATTTATACACGCTGGCTTAAAGGCGTTTATTTACCAACATTAATATATATATAACAGAGAAAAGTATAGAATCGAAAGGATCTGAATAGCTCAGTTGGAAGAGCAGTCGCCCGGCAAGCGAAAGGTCTCGGGTTCGATTCCCGATTCTGCGACTTTCGGATCTATATTTTTCTCTCGCACTTTATTTCTTTAGGGGGAATAGGGGATACATGGAATTAGAAATCTCTTGTAGAGATTATTCCAATTTTATATCTTGGCCGTGTCCAAGTAAAAATTTGGTGCCTTGTGCACAGGTATTTAATTCTAACGAAAAAATTTAGTTTCGTTTAGAATAACGCACTGTCATCCGCGATTTGGCTCTTATTGCCTATCTTATATATGTTAAATTTATATTTATATATTACAGATCCTAGTTAAACTCTTAATTTATACACGCTGGCTTAAAGGCGTTTATTTACCAACATTAATATATATATAACAGAGAAAAGTATAGAATCGAAAGGATCTGAATAGCTCAGTTGGAAGAGCAGTCGCCCGGCAAGCGAAAGGTCTCGGGTTCGATTCCCGATTCTGCGACTTTCGGATCTATATTTTTCTCTCGCACTTTATTTCTTTAGGGGGAATAGGGGATACATGGAATTAAAAATCTCTTGTAGAGATTATTCCAATTTTATATCTTGGCCGTGTCCAAGTAAAAATTTGGTGCCTTGTGCACAGGTATTTAATTCTAACGAAAAAATTTAGTTTCGTTTAGAATAACGCACTGTCATCCGCGATTTGGCTCTTATTGCCTATCTTATATATGTTAAATTTATATTTGAATATCTCAAGTTCGCCTTCCGTTTGAGAAGGTTGTATAATTTTTTAAACAAAAATTCTTTGTGATGTAGTTACAATTACTTGACCATATCCATTATAAGCTGTGTATATTTTTTGTTTTTGGTGTCCGATTATGAGTAATAAAAATTAGTTATTTACTTTGACTTCTTGAATAACTACAATTATAATTTATTGCTTAATTTCTTAAATTTTATGATACGACTCTAATGAGTTTCTCATTATGGTGGCCTGTGTTTTTCTGCTCCTGGCTTATCAATCTTGAAGGAATTTAATATTGTGTGGGCGTTATGATGACGATAATTAGAGATTTGATTTTAATTACTCTATCGGATTGGCGGATTTGTTATGGATTTTTTAATGGAAAATTTGTCTGGTCGTAGATATAAACCTTTATTTTTTATCTTCTAATTTTTGTTCATATGGGATGATTTAGACTTTATTAACGCTGAAGATGGCCCTAAGAAGGATTCGAAATGTCCGCTATTATTGTTGAGATTATGTGTGAAACATTTGTCTACTTGTATGAATAATAAATTTCGCGATGTCAACTTTAGATAAGTGTGTCTTTAGATAAGATTGTCATTTTTATTAAGATTTTTTGCACCTGACGTACGGTGCTAGGCTCCTATTGCCATTTACTCTATTTTTTTATGTTGAGAGCTATTTATAACAATTTATTTTAATTTAAATTTTATTATATAGGATTTGTGCACACTGTATATTTTATTTCAAAAACTGTTGCATTTTTTACAGCTCCGTTAAGTCGTGAATGGCCATTAATATCTTCACCATTTCCATTAATGATGATAATTTTTGGATATTTGTATTTTTCTCCCGACTGCTGCCAACCGTAGGTTGGCGAAAAGAGAGGAAGTATGCGTTTCATCGAGCCCGGATCGGTCGTGACCTTAATTCTCGATAACTACTGCATAGTTTTATATCAACTTTGGAACATAAGTTTCTTATTAATCAAGGAAGGTTTAAAGCGTATTATTATCGTTATTTATTCTATTAATAAAAAGTGAAAAATGAGTATTATTTCGTCAATACGGTCTCTCATTGGCTGCTGTGTGAACCTAAGAGGAAAAATGATTCACCAATGAGATTCGTTGTAGTATCCGGATAGGGAATGTTGGTGACATTGGTATATACATCTCGAAGTAATAATGACGGGACTGATAGGATAGGTTAGCTGTCACCTGTTGCGTGTTATTGTCAACAACAATATTAAGTGAAGTGTATTATTATGGATATATCTCAAGAAGATATAAATAAAGGAGTAAGTTTCTTCTTTTATATTTATTGTTTTTTTCTTTATTTAGAATATTGTTATTATTATTTATTTATTGTTTCTTTATTTATATGTAGGAAGAAGATACTCGCTTGAAGATATCTGAAGAAGAAAACATTATTAATAATAGAAAACGAGTAAGTCTTGTTATTAATAATTAATAAAAATATATAATATAATTAATAATATAATTAATCTGTTGTAGTCATAACATGGCTATATGAATTTATATTTGTCTGCGTAGCCACTTATTTGCTATTAAATTTGCTACGTAGCCACATTGCTATAAATATCCACATATATAATTGTATAAATGTATATAGTTATTTTTTCTCTTATTTGTATATTATATAATAATTATATAATTAATTAAAAATATGTATACAAATATATTTATAGTTATACAAAGATATTAGCGCACCAATAATTATGGCAATGCAGACAAATATATTAACTTACATAGCCAATTATCTACTACAAAAGATTATTCACATATGTAATAATAATTAAGGCTATACAAATATATAAACTTACTTGTGATTACATAATGTATAAACTTATATAGCCATAAGAAAGTTAATATATTTGTCAAAGCCATAATTATAACTGCGTACAAGTTTACGTATTTGATATAAGATATTGTTGTCATCTGTCTTTGTCATCTGTCTCTCTCTATCTATCAATCTATCTATCTAGCTATTTTTTTTTATTTATCTCTCTATTTATATTATATTATATTAATTAAAAAAATTGTAGCAGAAAAATATTTGGAAAGAATATAGAACATTGCAGTCACATGGTGAGTGTATGTGTGTCTTTATTATTATTATTATTATATTATATACATTGTAATATATATATTACATAATAAAAACTTTTACATGTGTAGGATGAAGAAGCAGAGAGACAAAAGAATGAAGAAACAGCATAAGAACAGCAATAAATTAGAAAATAAATAAAAAAAAAATAATAAAGAAATTAGAAAATAAAAAATAAAAAACAATTAAAAAAAAAATAAAAAATAAAAAACAATTAGAAAATAAATAATAAAAATAAATTAGAAAAAAAAAAATTAAAAAATAAAAAATAAATTAGAAAATAAAAAAATTAGAAAATAATAATAAAATTTTTTACAAAAAAAAAACTCCCGACTGCTGCCAACAAAGTTTTAATGTTTAAATTAAAAAATAATGTTTAAATTAGAAAATAAATAAAAAAAAAATAATAAAAAAATTAGAAAATAAAAAATAAAAAATAAAAAACAATTAGAAATAAATAAAAAATAAAAAACAAAACAAAAATTAAAAATAATAAAAGAACAAAAAAATTATAAGTATAAAAAATAAGCTTGTAAAAGTTGGAAATAATCACACATAAATAAAGTCTGTTGTTTATTATATAATTTTTCTTATTTAAATTTATTGTTATCATACATATTTAGCGCTATATAATTTACAAAAATTTCAGATTTTTGAATTCAAAAAATTTTTTTAATTATAATTATTATTATTAATTCTACAATTTACAAGAGCAGTCGGGAGACGCCGCGCTAAATTTGAGACATATACGCACGCGCACGTTTTATGTAATAAATAGACACAAACACAAATATCGATACTCAACGGACGTTACAGTTTTTAGACGCGCGGCGTCTCCCGACTGCTCTTGTAAATTGTAGAATTAATAATAATAATTATAATTAAAAAAATTTTTTGAATTCAAAAATCTGAAATTTTTGTAAATTATATAGCGCTAAATATGTATGATAACAATAAATTTAAATAAGAAAAATTATATAATAAACAACAGACTTTATTTATGTGTGATTATTTCCAACTTT
This sequence comes from Nylanderia fulva, assembly GCF_048542155.1. NCBI lineage: Eukaryota > Metazoa > Arthropoda > Insecta > Hymenoptera > Formicidae > Nylanderia > Nylanderia fulva. The sequence goes on along the minus strand of NW_028190955.1, from coordinate 18,071 downwards.
TACAAGCTTATTTTTTATACTTATAATTTTTTTGTTCTTTTATTATTTTTAATTTTTGTTTTGTTTTTTATTTTTTATTTATTTCTAATTGTTTTTTATTTTTTATTTTTTATTTTCTAATTTTTTTATTATTTTTTTTTATTTATTTTCTAATTTAAACATTATTTTTTAATTTAAACATTAAAACTTTGTTGGCAGCAGTCGGGAGTTTTTTTTTTGTAAAAAATTTTATTATTATTTTCTAATTTTTTTATTTTCTAATTTATTTTTTATTTTCTAATTTTTTTTTTTCTAATTTATTTTTATTATTTATTTTCTAATTGTTTTTTATTTTTTATTTTTTTTTTAATTGTTTTTTATTTTTTATTTTTTATTTTCTAATTTCTTTATTATTTTTTTTTTTATTTATTTTCTAATTTATTGCTGTTCTTATGCTGTTTCTTCATTCTTTTGTCTCTCTGCTTCTTCATCCTACACATGTAAAAGTTTTTATTATGTAATATATATATTACAATGTATATAATATAATAATAATAATAATAAAGACACACATACACTCACCATGTGACTGCAATGTTCTATATTCTTTCCAAATATTTTTCTGCTACAATTTTATTCTTTATATTGGACCTCACTACATGACAGGTCGATCGCCATATAAATTGAAAACCTTGATATTGCTTTATAACTTTATACAAATTTTAGCAAACTTATGGATGGTACAAGAACATATATCTTTTGGCTGGTTTTCAAAATATGGCGTATTGTGTTCAGAGCCATTTCCGCATTCTCCCAATACGCTTAAAGTATATTTTTATTATATGTAATATTATAATTAGTTATAGATTATATATTGTCTGTTTGAAAAATAAGTTGTAAATAATTTTTAAATATAAATAGACAATGTGAAAGCGAGTAGAGTAAATATGATAATATGGAATATAAGATTATGAGTGGCCTTATATTCTACTCAAGAAATTGTCAGCTGTTTAAAAAAGAAGTTCTAAGATCAAACTTTTGGTTCAATAGAGCCTTCATATTATTTCTACTTACACATTAAATGTTTGCAAATTACAAATATATAAATTTTAAAAGTCGTAATAATTTCAGTTTCGAAGAGAGAAAATTAAGACAGTGTTAGAAAAGTATTATATTAATATAATTATATTATCGATAATTATTGAGCAGATCATTATTACACAAATTAGTACACAATTAAGTAATTTTTTTCATTTAATATTATACTAATTTAAAATTCTTTCATTTCCGTTTTTAATCAGATATTTTTGTGATAATTACTGTGAGATATTTCCTGTTGTTCGTTATTATTCACATTTTATATATATATTGTCTATGTATGTAACAAAATATTGTCTATGTATATATATATATATATATATATATATAGCCAATATTTTTTTTATTTTTTTTTAATAGCACTTTGTGTGCTTGATTTTATCAAAGTTTTGTTTCAGATGTTCAATTCTTTATGGTGGCTATTTATATTAAAAATATTCGATCTGATAGAAACTTGTATATTTGTGTTGAGGAAGAAACAGAATCAAGTTTCCACTTTGCACGTCTATCATCATGTCTCTAATATTTTTTTTGTTGGGTTTATTTAAAATACATTTTGGACGAGAGAGCGTTATTAGTTCCTCTACTTAATTGTGGGATACATGTAATTATGTATGTATATTATTTTGTTTCTGCATTGGGCCCGAAATATCAACAAATGATATCTTTTCTCAAACCTGTTATAACTAAAATACAAATGGTAAGTTGCATTATATTTTATTTATAATAAAACTTTATACATACACGAGTGAGTATGCATGTAAAAATATATTAGGGGTATTCTACACAAAAGTTTTAGTCTTTCTACATATTGATACAATTTTTTAAGATATTAATAAATTTTTACCCTTTTGTGTTTTTGAAATGTTAACATTAACATTTTCAAAACGTTAAATATAATTAATATTAAACATTATTTCACAAAATAAGATGAGCGACCAAAAGTTTTATAATCGTTATGTACATTTGATATGAATTTCAATAAGGAAAGAACGTCGCTATAAGTATATACATAAATTAATTTATTCTGCTCTTTGTAAAGATGTTCTATCCATAATACTTGCAAATAGTAATTTTGATGTTAATTGTCAATCACACTTTAGAATGCCACAAAAACTAAAAACTAATGATTTGCAAGTGTTATATATACAAGGTGTTCCAAAAATAACGGACCATCCTAATAATTCTTCAGTATTGAAGTTTCAAGAAAAATGACCTGAATAAAAGTTGTGAGAATTTAAGTAAGCTACCTTATGATGACCTTGACTTTAACCTTGATCTCCATTTTCAAAATCATTTGAAGGTCAACTCATGTTTATTAAATAGAAACCCCTATTTTTGATCTCAAATTCTGAAAGAGCGGAAAATTTCACGTTCAAATATGTATCTATGAAAATCGAAATGAACTGTAGCGGTTATTTGAAGATCAAATAATTATTTGAGAGCACCGTGTAGTAATGGAATACGTTCCCAATGTTCACTTGATTGAACAAAATATTAGGTAACCATTGCCTGCATAGCAAGCTGAATTTTCAGACCCCAAATCTAGCCACTGAAGTAATGATCCAGCCATTGAAGGCAAGATCTAAGTTATTCGGCCAATAAATGCAAGATGAAGGTCGCTTCTGGGATTGGATTCTCACTTATGTGTGAATGGAAAACTAGTGGATTAAATAATAATAAAAATGAAATATCGACGGCAATCAGAGCCTGTGCGGATGTCATGCACAAAATTAATAAATTGAAATGAGATCTCAAATAAAACTCATTTATTAAATTCTAAACGTTTTGACCCACTTCGGGTCTTCTTCAGTAGAATCCTCAAAACAAATTATGTGCGGATTCGATAAAGGAGCGAATACTAATGTAGTATATAAAATCAACTGTAAAAATTGTGATGTTTCATATGTAGGTCAGACTAGCAGAAAATTGAATACTAGGATATTGGAGCATAAAAAAATATCAATAGAAATTGTTTTAATAAGTCAGTTGTTACTGATCATAGAATTGAGTTCTGATTTTGACATTCCATGATTTTGACTGGGATGAAGTAAAAATTTTAGATAAAGAACCATATTATAATAATAGATTAATATCGGAAATGTTATATATAAAAAGACAATCTAATGAATTGAATCTACAAAATGACATTGAATATTTACTGGTATATAATAACATTTTAGAGTCTCTACCAAAATCATCAGGGCCAAAAAACAAGCCTTGATATACAGGGGTTAAACACTGAGTTACTGTCTCGTTTGATATCTGAGAGCCGTGATGGTTAGACGTTTTGTTTTGTCTTTACTTGAAACATCTAAAAAAATGTCAGACCTGATACTTGAAACATCTATATAAAAAATCACCAATTTGTTGGAGTAAGTGTATAGTGCATTTTTCTTAGTAGATCATAATGAATAATTAGATATTGTTTATATAGATCTCAATCAAATACTTAACATTATTACATCATGAAAATTGAATCAAGATATTTTCTTTGACCATTAAAGGGTAATACTTATAAATAATTGTATTGTACGGTCGCTTGAACTCAGTATGTATCAGCATTACTGGTGTTATACTCGATAACTTTTTTAACAACATATGTAACGAGATCAATAACTGTTTTGATATTTATATGTTTTCTTGACATTGTCAATAACCGTTTTTAATATTTAATGTTACAATCTCTTTTTAAATTTAATTTGTAAGGTTCAATTTATAATTAAAAATCTATGTATTGCGCTGAAAAACGCTTAAAATGTCAGCCGAAATGTTCGCAAATGATGACTTTTTATGTAATTACTATTTGGTTTAAATGAATTTTCTTAATATCAACTGTTAACTGTCTTACGTTTAATAGCTTTTATGGCCCTTCTTTTTTTATAATTAATACTATTTTTAATGCTTAGATAGAAATAAGCTTAAATGTTTAGATAGAATAAGAGAAAAGTATTGTTTCGTAAGTGTCTGAATAGCTCAGTTGGAAGAACATTTGCGCGGCAAGCGGAAGGTCTCGGGTTCGATTCCCGATTTTGCCAACTTTCGGACCAATATTTTTCTCGCCTATTTCTTTAGAGGGGAAGTTAGAAGAGGAACAAGGAGAATTCTTGAGATCTAACCATAAGATACAGATTCTCAAATTCCTTAATTTTTTGGTTAATTTTCGCAATAACATCACGTTTGACTCTGTGGCCGAGAAAAAGGAGGTGTACATCGTGTTTATATTAAAAGAGCCGATCTAATATTCTTATTATTGTTTATTCGCGTCTGAGCCTAATTACGACGCTTTAGGGGGTGAAAGCATTGAGAAAAGTATTGTTTCGTAAGTGTCTGAATAGCTTAGTTGGAAGAGCATTCGCGCGGCAAGCGGAAGGTCTCGGGTTCGATTCCCGATTTAGCCAACTTTCGGACCAATATTTTTCTTGCCTATTTCTTTACAGGGGAAGTTAGAAGAGGAACAAGGAGAATTCTTGAGATCTTAACCATAGGATACAGATTCTCAGATTTCCTAACTTTCTTGCTTAAGTTTTGCAATAACATCGCGTTTGGCTCTGTGGCCGAAAAGAAGGAGGTGTATATAGTGGATTAAATGTTCAAATTAAAGGCCTCCAATCTCTTGACAATATGTCGTACATTAATAAAAATCAGAAGCAGATCTTCTTATCATATCTTGGTTTATCAAGATACACTCTCGGATAATATGATTTCGGAGCTCATATATATCATTTGGCTTTGTTTCATAGATTCTACTCTTCAGATAACCCCACAGAAAATAGCCAAGAGGTGTCAGATCTGGGGATCGAGGAGGCCATTTGATTTCACCTCTTCTTTCAATCCATTGATGATGAAACTGATTATTAAGAAAATCGCTAACAATTATGGCATAATGAGGTCCTGCTCCATCTTGTTGAAACCAAATTTGTTCAAATTACCTGCAATCTCTCTTATTATTGGTATTATTTGATTCCTTAACATATCCAGATATTTTGCGGCGTTCAAATTACCATCAATAAAAAAAGGAACCTCTATTGAATTATTCAAAATACCTGCCCAGATATTCATTTCTGTGGATATTGAGTAAGAGATTTTTGCATCCAGCGTGGATTGGTGTCACTCCAATATCTGCAGTTGTGTCTATTCACTTCGCCCTTTAATGTGAAAGTATATTTATCAGAAAATACTACATTGTAAGAAAAATCTTGGTCCTTGTCGTGCAAATCCATCATCACAAAATTCTATTCGACGATCGGCATCGTCTTTATTGAGTTTCTGAACTAAGTGAACTTTAAAGTGATAAATATAAGGCCAACTTATCGAGCTGAATATTCGAGATGTTCAGTCAACTACCATTTATTACATGTATAAATTATAAAACTACAGTCATTATATTAAAACTAACGCAAATTACAATCATTCTATAAACGTTTCGACCGCACGCGGTCTTCTTCAGTATAATTATTGAAATATAAATTCTTACAATTCACATAATATCGAAATTTAATTATAGTTATTCAGAATCAAGAGTTTTTGAGTAATTAACGCGTGTTTCAATCCGTCCTGTCCAACAATGTTCGCCTCGATATGATCCCTGATTTTGTTCAGATCTCGGATAGTTTCATCGTTAATATGCGAGAAATTAACCCGTTCCGTAGGCGCTGCGATTTATAAAAAATTACCGATCAACGCATGTCCAAATTATAATATGTATCCCCTACAATTGGTAGTATGCTTACCTATCATCGTTCTTCTTGATAATTTTGCTACTTATTAACAGTTATTAAGGATGACACATAACAAACCAACAATACAGAAAGACAGCTCATTTTAAACTCTACTTGATCGGAGAGCGTGCGTGTTTATATATGATCTAATATCTATGTTTTACTCGTTAATGTCCTATTTGTCCTATTATTATTTCTTGTTCGCTAATATATCCAAAATATCAAAATACGACTCGCTAAGTAACTCAGTATCTTTGTTTAAATTTAGTCCATTTTTTTGTTCCTTGATATGTAGCATCTCAGAAATGAGTCTTTTATAATAATTATTTTCGTTGTCCATGATCTTAACATTGTCCCAATTAAAAGTATGATGTTCATTTATTATGTGTTCAGAAATTACTGAATGTTTCGTTGAGTCCAACCTAATATTATTTTTATGTTCTTTTATTCGCGTCTGCAATTGCCTCTTTGTTTGGCCTACATAAGATGCATTACAATTATTGCAACTGATCTTATAAACCACATTCGAATTGCATGGATGTTTAGTTTTATCTTTCTGCGCTTTAATAATATTGTCCAGTTTGTTGAGACATCTATACCCTACCATACAATTTTTATTTTTTACCGAGGAAACAATCATTTCTGAGATCCCATCTATATACGGAATGACAAAGAATTTTTTATTGACCGAGTCATTTCTTATACTTTTTGTTCTTTCTATGTTGGCCTGTCTCTCTATAATGCTCCCCTTAGATATGATGTGTTCTATCCGATGATTAATTTTGTTAAAAATCAGATCAAGAGGGTAACCATTGCTTCTGAGTATATTAATAATTAACTCCAAATTTTTATTAAAAAATAGTGGATGTGATAGCAATAGACATCTGTCTACAAGGTTATATATTATTCCTATTTTGTGGCATAGTGGGTGGTTTGAATAAAATGATAACGTCCTTCCTGAGAAGGTTTCTTTTTGATACCAGTCTATATATATTTTGTTATTAATAATTTTAAGTGATAAATCTAAGAAATTCAAGCTATGGTTAACCTCTTGTTCGACCGTGAATTTAAGTCTTTCATGATAGTTGTTAAAATTATTCACAATCTGAGTCATATTAGTCATAGAGGTGGCCACTATTATGTCATCCACATAACGAAAATAAAACAAACATTCCAAATTCAACGCTTTGAGAACTGTATCCTCAAGATCTTGCATAACCAGGTCTGCAATAATTGGTGATAACGGTGACCCCATAGGGGTCCCAAACGTCTGTTTATAAATTATGTCATCAAATGTAAAATATGTAGAAGTCAATATGAATTTTATACCCCCCAAAAATTCGTTTTTCGGTATTTTAGTATTTATTCCAATGTGATCCCATCTATCGTTAATACCGTCAATCGCAAGATCCAGAGGAACGTTCGTAAACAAAGACACCACATCCAAGGAAAACATCCTATCATTATCATCAATCTTCTTACCAGACAATATGCTGTACAAATCAAAACTAAAGTGAACTTTATATGGATAAAATTTAATTAACTTCAAGATTTTATGAACAGATGCTCGAGTGTTTTCATGCTGTTCAGCTGCGTTGCAAATAGGAAGATGAGGGTTTTCTACAAATGTTTGTGCAATCTCCATCTGATTCTCCTCATTTGTAACTGATTTAGGCTATCTAGATATCTGGCGATCTTTTACTCCACCAGTAGTTTTATATTGCTGCATAGTTTGAATGACTGTGGATCTCAAAATTAACAGTTGATCATCATTTCAGAACGTTTGATTAAATATTGTTCGAGTTTGCGAGTAAAAACGTTGAAGATCACTCCAACTTCGTAATAGTGTTAATCGTTCCTACTCACTAAGTTGTACATACGCCATAGTTTAGAGATAGAAATTGACTGAACATAAAAAATACTTGGAAGATTTCCAAAAAAGATTGTTTAATTCGAGAGAAACTTTTTAATAATGAAGTGCTCTAAAGAAATACGTAGTTGTATCAAAACAATGTCGGATGAGTATAGTCAATTTCATTCATAATATTTTACTAATGACAACATGAGTGTAAACCTCTACTTTTTTAACATTAATCCATACTACAATTTTGATTTTGACACAAAATTTATACAGCTTTGGATTCATTCTAGTTACACTTAACGGAATATCTAGAACCTCGCTTTTGATTAATTAAACGTGGATTAAGTAACACTAGCAAAAGCCCATAAAAGAAGGAGTAGAATCTGCTGATCAGATCGGCATTCAAACCAAACTGTACATGTTCTTTCCGGTGGAATTTCATCACCATACACTTTGAATAATGAGCAATGCGTTTCAGCTGCAGTTTTTTTGAGGTCAAAGTAGTAAAGAAGCACATATCAGAAAAACAGCTTATCGCGGTTAATTTTCAATCAATTAAAAGATTTCTTTGGCGTCGAGAAATCTAACCAGTGAGGACTGAATCTTTTTCAGCAATATCTAAACTACAAAAAACATGCCGACTTCATCGTCGAAACTTGCCAGAGTTCCAGCCGGCATTCTCTAATAGTGAGCCGCAGGAATTAAGTTTATCAGAGGGTATCTGAACATAAAATTTTCCGCTTTTTTAGAATCCAAGGTCAAAAATAGGGGTTTCCATTGAAGAAACATGAGTTGACCTTCAAATAACCTTGAAAATGGAGATTAAGGTCAAAGTCAAGGTCATCATAAGGTAACTTATTTAATTCCTGCAACTTTTATTTAGGTCATTTTTCTTGAAACTTCAATACTGAAGAGTTAGAGGGTAATCTGTTATTTTTGGGACACTCTGTATATACAAAATGTAACTAAACGAACAAATACGAAGCACATCATCAGGTGCCGGACAAGAAATTAAGTCGAAAAACCCATTTTTTAATTTGAGTTTTATTTTTGACGCCATAAATTGTTAAAGTGTGCCAAATAGCGCGTGACTATATACGGAAAACAGCATACTAAGGCCTACTAAGTCGATGTCTACTTGAGTCTCGATGCTCTCGAGGCCCGCGACCGCCATCTAGTAGCCCTTAGTACGTCTACTAAGGCGCCTACGCTATCTACCGTTGTAGCCACGCGCTAATTGGCAAACTTTAACAATTTATAGCGTCAAAAATAAAACTTAAATTAAAAAATGGCTCAGGACTTTTCGATTTAATTTGTTGGCCTGCACTTGATGATATGTTTTGTATTCGTTCGTTTAGTTACACCTTGTATATACTATATGTATATTGAATGAAAATCTGCCACAAAGAACACATGATAAAACTTAGAGTAATCAGTTTCAAATGATTGTATAAGATTGGAAAAATTTAAAAGCTCGGAAAGTAAATATATTTTGCTACATAATGCTAGGTCGCATATTGTTTTTTCTTAACAAATTATCTTTAAAACTCTTATATTGATACACGCTGGCTTAAAAATGCGTTTGTTTACCAACATTAATATATATAACAGAGAAAAGTATAGAATCGAAAGGATCTGAATAGCTCAGCTGGAAGAGCAGTCGCCCGGCAAGCGAAAGGTCTCGGGTTCGATTCCCGATTCAGCGATTTTCGGATCTATATTTTTCTCTTGCATTCATTTATTTATTTTCCGTAGGGGGGTTAAAGGGGGTATTGAAATTAAATCTCAAATATGAGATTATTTCATATTTTAAAATCTTGGCCGTGTCCAAGTAAAATTTGGTGCCTTGTGCACCGGTATTTAACCGCTTAAGCTGGCTTAAAAATGCGTTTGTTTACCAACATTAATATATATAACAGAGAAAAGTATAGAATCGAAAGGATCTGAATAGCTCAGCTGGAAGAGCAGTCGCCCGGCAAGCGAAAGGTCTCGGGTTCGATTCCCGATTCAGCGATTTTCGGATCTATATTTTTCTCTTGCATTCATTTATTTATTTTCCGTAGGGGGGTTAAAGGGGGTATTGAAATTAAATCTCAAATATGAGATTATTTCATATTTTAAAATCTTGGCCGTGTCCAAGTAAAATTTGGTGCCTTGTGCACCGGTATTTAATTCTAACGGAAAATTATTTAGTTTCGTTAGGATAACGCATTGTCATCCGCGATTTGGCTCTTGTTGCCCGTCTTATACGTTAAATTTATATTTATATTACAGAGCCTTGTTAAAACTCTTATATTGATACACGCTGGCTTAAAAATGCGTTTGTTTACCAACATTAATATATATAACAGAGAAAAGTATAGAATCGAAAGGATCTGAATAGCTCAGCTGGAAGAGCAGTCGCCCGGCAAGCGAAAGGTCTCGGGTTCGATTCCCGATTCAGCGATTTTCGGATCTATATTTTTCTCTTGCATTCATTTATTTATTTTCCGTAGGGGGGTTAAAGGGGGTATTGAAATTAAATCTCAAATATGAGATTATTTCATATTTTAAAATCTTGGCCGTGTCCAAGTAAAATTTGGTGCCTTGTGCACCGGTATTTAATTCTAACGGAAAATTATTTAGTTTCGTTAGGATAACGCATTGTCATCCGCGATTTGGCTCTTGTTGCCCGTCTTATACGTTAAATTTATATTTATATTACAGAGCCTTGTTAAAACTCTTATATTGATACACGCTGGCTTAAAAATGCGTTTGTTTACCAACATTAATATATATAACAGAGAAAAGTATAGAATCGAAAGGATCTGAATAGCTCAGCTGGAAGAGCAGTCGCCCGGCAAGCGAAAGGTCTCGGGTTCGATTCCCGATTCAGCGATTTTCGGATCTATATTTTTCTCTTGCATTCATTTATTTATTTTCCGTAGGGGGGTTAAAGGGGGTATTGAAATTAAATCTCAAATATGAGATTATTTCATATTTTAAAATCTTGGCCGTGTCCAAGTAAAATTTGGTGCCTTGTGCACCGGTATTTAATTCTAACGGAAAATTATTTAGTTTCGTTAGGATAACGCATTGTCATCCGCGATTTGGCTCTTGTTGCCCGTCTTATACGTTAAATTTAAAATTATCTTTAATTTAGGGTAAAAAATTTACTTGCACGGTATATTCTTTAGTGTTATTAGATTATCATCTGTTCCTGTCAATACAGAAACTTTCTAGCTAAGCAACACTTCAAAGATGTGATTGATATGTATTTTATGAAAATTTAATTGCCTCTAAACTAGTATCTTTTTTTACAATCAAATCCAATAGTTGCTCGGGAAATGGCAAAAAGTACAAAATAAGAGCAAATATTTTAATAAATATTTGCAAAATATTGTGAAGCATTCTTAAATTTTATCATATACATATATTATACAGAATAATCCATTTTAAAGGATTAAAATATCTCAGAAACACTGCATTAAATCGAAAAATATTTCAAACAAATTTGTATGGCTTCAAGAAGACCGTAAGATGATAACAATAATTTGACCTTGGACAGTCGTGTAAAGGTCACCGTCAATTTCTTAAAAAGAATAACTTATTTTTTAATGCATATTATTGTAGTTTATCTCATTGTCAAAAGCTTTTTTAAAAAACTTATAATAAAGTGTTTTTTTATTAAATACTTTTTAATCTATAAAGGTTTGAAGTAAACATTTTTTTGACATAAGATAAAATATATCTTGTCAAATATTCAATCTTTCTTAATCTAACCCTAATACTTTTTTTATACAGAATAATGAGCTCAATTAGTGTTTGAGAAAGTATAATATTAAAATCCAGCCGTTAAATCGTCTCTCGAACTCTGAAACAAAACGCCGCTTTCGGACTGCCCAAGTTGTTTTTAATTTTTTCGAGACCAATAATGACAGGAAAAATAAGTGGACTCGAGACAAATAAATCTATCAACCCGCAATTGATTGGAAGAATTATATTGTCATGTTCCAATTGTTTAGAGTCATTCGGTCAGAGGTAGCTCGACTTTAATTTATTTGCCGAATTTGAGGCACTATACGACCAGATTTCATCCAGAAAATAACTCGGTTCGACTTGGAAATCTCGCACTCTTATAATTTTCACGCTTACTTGATTGCGTCCTGTCTGTTCAAGAGTTCGAATTTGAATTGAATAAATTTTAATTTTCAGATTAATTGAACATATTAACTAACGTCTATATTTTCTTCCGGCGCACAAATAAATTATTCTGATGCAGTCGCAATTATAAGAAAGGAATTATCGAAAGCGCGGCTATAATTAGTACAAAGAAAATAGATAATTGTTTTAAAAATGTAATTTTCAACATACAGCTGCATACTTTTTCTTAAAAGCAATTGTGTTGTTTTTACACTAATTGATTGGTCTTATTATTACATGCATAAAAGTATTAAGATATGACTCCAAAAGCTGAATATTTTACAAGATATTTTATCAAGGTAAAATATATTGTAATTGCCAGTCAATTAAAAATCAAGGTTGTGAGTTTAAATTGACAACACTGGCTAATAATAAAAAGTTATTTATTAAACAGGCAACGTTTCAACCCTGGAATTGGGTCCTCTTCAGGCTACAATATTAAAACAAGTAGTCGTAAATACAAAGAAAAAGAAAACGCAACAATTTTTTTCCATACAATTCACGTAAATCATAATAAAGTTACAAAAAAGAAAAAACATTATAAATTGATGTAAAGGGTTAAATTATGCGCATAATATTGAAACTTATGTAAAAAATGTAAGGCTCCTTGAAAGAAAAACGAAACAAATTAAAAGATTGAAAGATAATAAAAATAAAATTTAATAAACAAAAATTAAAATTGGATGACGTAAAGAAATAAAAAAAAATTAAAAATAAAATTAAAAAATAATAATAAGACTTACATATATAAAAGCGTGAATCATGTAAATTTATGTTGGACATGTAATTAAATCCGTAATAAGATATTATATAATAAATATAATAATAACTTGACACACTGGCAACAATTTATTTAAAATTGTAGGATACTTACTACTATTTGGTTTTCGCAGAAAAGTATAGACGCTTAGGAAGTCGCAAGGTTCGCTATTAATTTACTCGTGTTTAATTAATAAAACATGGTTTATTTCCTATTTACATGTGGAGGCGTGTAAGTGTGTGTAAAAAAATCAATAGGAACGTAGTCGCTGGCCCCCACGTTTCCGGGTTTATGTTTTCTGGTCTTGTGTCTCCTTGCAAGGAACTGCTTATAGATCTTCCGTGGTCTTCTCCTGGTCTCAATTCTTCCACTCCTCACTCTGTGTCTCAATCGTCCGGGTCGATCTAGGCAGAGTATTACTAATAACCGACGTTAAATAACGGGGTGTCCGAGGTCATTTCGGGCTCCCGTCGGTCGAGGAGAGACTAATTGGCGACGATGGATGCAGGTCTAACTTTGGTTCTGATATGGTAGTATCAGGAACCGAGGTTGGAGGGATCACCTTTCGAGATATCTCCTTCGGCTATAGTCTCGTAGGCGAGACCCTTGGCGTCGGAATCGGCCTTCCCCTGGCCGCGGTGTTTGGTACCGGAGCAATGGCGTTTGGCGCCGGACTTAGGGCGTTTAGCGCCGGAGTTCGGGCGCTGAATGTCGTTTCGAAGCAGAGGCAGCGGGACGTCCGTTAGGATGCGTATATTCCTTGGCGGCCTATCGTTAGGATTTTGGCGTGCCACCCCGGACAAGGATGAGGTCACATCGGAATCTCACTGGGAGATGCGGAGTAGTGGCGTGAAGCGCCGGGATTATGATGTGGAGCTCCGGCATTGTGGCGGAAAACGCCGGATTCATGGTGGTAAGCGCCGGCGTTTTGGCTAAGAGCGCCGGCTTCGTGGCGAGGAGCGCTGGCTTCGTAGTGGCGTGGAACGCCGGGTGTTGGCAAGGCAGCGCCACCGGGTCTTCGACGGGAAGCGCCGGTGTCGTGGCGGGGATCGCCGGAGACGTAGCGTGGAACACTGGACGGAGGCGAGGAAGCGTCGAGATAATGGCGCGGGGCACCGAAAGAAGGCGAGGAAGCGCCACGAGGCGAGAACGCGCCCAAGGAAGGCGAGGAAGCGCCAGAAGGCGGAAATGCGCCTGGATCCTGGCTCGGAACGCCGGAGCCTTTTCTCGCCAGGAGGTGTAACAGCGTAGGCCGTGTTCGTCGCCTGATGCCGTAATCTTTTCCTCCTGAAGGAGGGACGTTCTCCTTGATCGCCATGGTCGCGTTTATTCCAGCGTTTGAACACCAAAGTGTGGGCGTCGAGGCACCTTGCGGAGAGATGTAGCAAGAATCCGCTAAAACTTATCGTGTCTAACTCCGCAGGGGGCCTTGCTTATATTTCTCGTAGCAGGAATCTTGCCTACGGAAAAGCAAACTCGGCGTGCAGCGCCTAGCGGACGTGCCCGATACTGAGCGCGCACGGCGTATTATAGCTGCCCGCGCGTATCTCACTCACGGGCGAGCGAACTTGGCTGCCCTGAACTATGCGCAGCGGCCGTGCGTCAGGCGCCATGAATATTATGTGAGATTATTTAATCGCCACAAAAATAATCAATTTTTTGCGACGTTTTGACCATATGGTTTGTGGTCCTTATCAAGCAAAAATTCTATACAAAAAAAATCACAATCAAGAACAAGTCAATGCGTTATATTATATAAATTAAAATAAATCTTTCAATTTTTTACATTACAGCGCAAAAACACAAGCCTCAAAAATGAACTAAATATAGTGACAGTCGTCCCGACGTCCGTCACTCCTCAACGCGCGGCCATAAAGCCGAGCGGCCGCGCCAAGAGAGCGAGCGAGAGAGAGAGAGAGAGAGAGAGAGAGAGAGAGAGAGAGAGAGCGAGAGCGAGAGCGAGTCCCAAGAGACTTAGCGGCGCGAAAGATATTATTATTAACAAGTTTATTTTTATTTTTTTATGTATTGCGGGAGCTTTGCTGTACGGATATTGGTTTAAGAGATTGTCGAGGAGAAAAACCACAAATCAGCAAGCGGCGAAAACACCATGCACGGAACACGTGGCCCTAAAGGAGACAGCACCACAACGGCCGCGGGGAGAGAGGAAGCCGCAGGAGCGCGCCCGCCAACAGGCGCCAAGAAAGGCCCCCAAAGGCCCGCGGATAATTTCTGCCTCCCGCGTCCTCCCCGCATGTACCCAGGCGACCAACATATGATAAGGAGGCCGTCGTTCCAGGCCGTGAAAGCCTAAAAATTAGCGCTCCTCCCCAGCGAGATTTGGGTATAAAAATTTGTTGTCGCGAGGGGTACCAAAAGTACCCCACACATGTCCGTACTAATTTCGAAAATCCACCCCTGACTTGCCGAATTCGCCCGGCTGCCGATAGCGAGTCAGCAGCCCGGCAAATTGGCGCGACCGCTCGACGTACAGAAACGTACCGTAAGATTGCAGAGGACCGAACATTAGAGGATTAAGATTCGAGAGGCCCGAGGACGAGAGAGGAGTTTCTCCGGTGAGGCTACCCTGAGTATTACGCAAGTAACCCGTCCGCTTTGTACTTCCGAGCCTCGACCGTGCTAACGCGATCGCAAAATTTAGTGTTTTTTTTTTATTATTTAGCGTATGGGCTAAGCCCGTTAGTGACGTATTATTTCGGATTAAGGATTTCGCGAGGGCGATCGTGGTCAAGCGGCGAAGAATTCCGGAACAAGTACGTGTCGTAGTTATATTGCGAATTACGTCTCTTGGGGGTTCGTTGTCGTCGCGCCGTCTCAACTTATTTGTCGTGTGTATTCGCGTATTTGAAAGATCACATCTTGTGGAAAATGTCGAGTATCGTGTGTGCGAGTGAGTGAGGCAAATTGCATAGATCGTGTACCAATCCGTCGCTTATTTCGGCGGTAAAGAGAGGTTGAGAGAGAGAATCGTGCAGACAAGACCGCGTGCGAGAGCGCGAAAGCGACAAGAAGAGAGTGTGCGCGCGCGAGAATGAGCGAGACGGCGATAGCCGTGAACTGCCGGTCGCCGGCGCATTCGCATCCACTATCGAATGGTATTTTTTCGCAGCGACATTTGTGCTCTCTGATTATCACGAAGACTTCGTCGGATCTAAACTCGGATGTTCCGACCGCCGAATCTTTTGTTCGCTCGTTTAAGACGTGTAAATTGTTTTAGAGTTGTCGCGTGTGCGACGTACGTAGAGTTCTGTCATTTTGCGAGCGGAGATTATCGCTGTATTTCGCGGCTCATTACATGTTATAACCGTATCGCGCGGAATTCGCAGCGAATATCAATTCGTCGCGTAAGGAGAAAAGTCTCCTGCGGAATATCAGTTACCTTCGGCGCGATCTCTCCGTCCGATCACAAAAAAAAATTACAACAAAAAAAATAAAAAGAAAACTAAAATCTCGATTTAGTTGGGCGCCAGGTGCGGCAGCCGCACCGTCTCTCAATTAATAAATTCGCGGGACGCTAAGTCTTGATTTACTCGGACTTATTGTCCCAGCCCTCTCGCGGGCGTCAATCACGGGAGAGAGAGAGATCGCGACGGCAACTTTCCCGCTCGGCTAGCCTCTGTACGGGTAAGGGTTCGGGTGCGTGGCGGCGAGAAATAACTCGAGGAATTAAAGTTAATAAAACATATATTTAAATTTTGTTCATAAGACACATGAGTATATAATATACAGAAATAAGCGACGTGCACAGACGCACGGTTGAGAGTTTGGTGAGGCAATACGACCGGTGGTTCGCCATGCCGAGTTATGAATAATACTTAACTAATTCGCGGCAACAAGGTAGTGTCCCCAATAACAAAAAAAATGATTAACTAAATCGGCGATGCGCCACCGGGTATATTACTCCACGCCGCGGGCACGTGATCCGCGCGGTATGCGCGACAACAAAGGGGCCGGCGTAAGGGCGCACCGCGTGCGCCGTACATAAATTCCATACACGAAATTAAACGTAATCACGCCTTTTCTTCTAAGACAACATCAATACTTTAATGAGCTCGAAGGCGTTTATGAGCTCTTCGATTTTTCGCCTCGAACAATATTCGGCAACGCGTAAATCACGGTAATTTTCGCGCGACAAGGTTACGCGCGAAGACTGCCCACGCGGGAGAGAGAATACGCGGAAACGCAAGAGAGTGGATGGGTCGTAGTTTCTCCCAATAGAGTTTCGTTACGTTAATACCGTGACTCGACGATAAAACTAATCTCTCGCAATTTTATAACGGGCCGGCAACTAAGTCCGGCATAATCTCT
The DNA here is from genome assembly GCF_048542155.1 of Nylanderia fulva. Taxonomy (NCBI): domain Eukaryota; kingdom Metazoa; phylum Arthropoda; class Insecta; order Hymenoptera; family Formicidae; genus Nylanderia; species Nylanderia fulva. Next base: position 1,141 of record NW_028190955.1, on the reverse strand, counting down.
TAACGATAGGTAATGCGGGACCCATCCACCCTGCTACCTTAATTCGGCGACAGCAGGATGACCACGTCGTCTCACCAGTCCTATAACGATCCTTATCGTCCTCTCCTCTTTCGCTCTCCCTGAGTTGCGCTTCCGTCTCGGGACCTCTACTCTCTTCAGGCGCTCGCTAGACAGTGCCGAACCGGGGGCCCTCAGGAGACACGTCGGTGACCCAATTATCTAGATAGGCCACTCGCGGCGCTATCAGGTCGGCCGCGCGCGCGGCCTCGGTGATCCTTGCGGCCGCGCGCTTAATTATCCTTACCCGCGGAGTCCTGATCCGCGGGTTGCCCTTCGTAGGCGGTCGTCGCGGCAGCGCACGGCAGGGCCGCTCCTTGCTCTCCTTCGGGATTCCGGATGTCCCGGGGGCGGCAGCTCTCCTGCCGGCGCTCCGTATGCGGGGACTCGGGTGCTTGTTGCACCCGAGTGGCCATCCCCTGCTCGCTCCTGGAAGGTACAAATCTTTAGGCAGTGGCACCTACTCCGTTGTCGGATGTTCGGTGAAGGAATTTTTAATCTTGGGCTTACCGGGCATGTCCCTGACGAAGGGGGTCCCCGTCGTCCTGCTTCCTATGCCTTCCTTTTTCTCCTCCAGGTTTTCTCTATCGGCTGAGACTCGTCGCACATCCTGTCTGCCGCCGAAATAATCCTAACTCTCAACAAAAAAATATACGGAAACGCGTAGCAGCGGGTTCGCGTCCGATCCCGCGCTTTTCGCACGCACGCTCTCTCTCTCTCTCTCTCTCACTGTCTCGGGAGAGCAGAGGTCCCGTGCCCTCCCCCGATCGGGCCATTCAGCCCTTGTGACGGACAATTTCAATTTGTCACGTCACAATGTTGTCGTCTTTGTCGGAAATTTCATGTTGTCAAGTCGATATCCTGATTTGAATTCACTCGCTTAGCGCGAGTAGCGGATCGAGTCAAATTTGTTAGTATCATATTTTTTCAGGTGTTATTATTCTATATTAAGTCTGTAAAACCGATTTTACGTTGCTTACAAATCTCGCTAACGACTCAAATTATATTTCTGATCACTTTTTTTGTACTCTGACTCTGAGTTATCCGATTTACTTGATATTAGATTTTGTATTTAAAGTGTAAG
>NW_028190954.1:0-42299 GCF_048542155.1 Nylanderia fulva | reverse complement strand
GGGGCAGGGGCATGGGCCCGGTCGCTCCCCGGTAAGTCACCCCGTTTCCAGGTGTCGAGTCCGGGGGCCAAAAAACCCCCGGGGAAAAGGGGAAAAATTTTCCGGGGCCCCCCCCCCAACCACAGAGGTTTTTAAGGTTTTTCGGCGACCCCCCCCGGGGGACCCGTTTTGAAAGTTCTTTTTTAACCAAGTACGTGCTGCCACTTGTTTTCCTGGTGTGGGGGGAAAAATTTTTCTGAAAAAGTTTTTAAAATACTATTTTTCCCTTTTTTAAAAAGGGGATGCCCGTACCCACCCAAAAGCTCCAAGAAGAAACCCCCCCCAGGGGGGGGATCGTCGATTTTCCCCCAGATCAGGAGAGCCCCCAAAATGCGGCTTTTTTGGACAGAAAGGGTTCCCCCGGGTTCCAGTCGCGGAAGCGAACACTCTTCAAGGGGGCCCCAACCTTTTTTTGCGCCCAGGGGGTTTTGAGGGGAGCAGTCCCCCATTTTCACTTGCTGAAACCCAAAGGCAGGGGAAAGCACGTTGGGGGGCTCCGAAAAGCCGGGGAAACCCCCACGGGCTTTTGGTGTTCCCCTTCGTTAGCGGGGAGTCGGATTCCTCCAGCACGGGGCAAATTCCTCCTCGGGATTTTCCATGCGGGCCCCTTTCGCATGATAGCGGCGCGCCCAAACCCCCTTAGTTGCAAAAACCCCCCCCGACGGATCAGCAACTTCGCACGAGGGAAAATCGGGCTAGCCAGCCCAGGGGGATCGAACAGGCGGGGGCGGTCTGTCCGTAGGGTTTTGCTTGGGGGTAGGGCCGCTGGAGTCACCCGGACGCAGCAAAAAGGTTTTCCTCGTGCGGTTTCCCACGGAAAACCCAGCACTTTTGCTGTTGGGTTTTAACCCGCGCGCCGGTCCCCGCCCAGCTGAGCCCCCCCCGGGAAGGTCTCCAAAGGGGTTGTAAAAAAAATTTTTAAAATTTAATATAGATGTATATTAATGCAATTTTTAGTATATTTACTTTACGTGAAAATTCATCTATCAGAAATCAATAAAAGTCAGCATAAGTCTTTTCGTAGTATAAAATTTTTAAATTTAAAATTTAAAAAATTTTATATTTTATTTTAAAATTTTTTTTGTGAAAAAATGAAATAATTTTGTATATTAAAACCTCCGGATAATATACATCTTTTTGTAAATTAAAATATTCATTATTTTTACATTTACAAGTATAAATAGGTTTTTCAAGTCACAAAATATTTATAAAAAATTTATATAGCCCACTTTTCAAGTGCGTGCGAAGCTTCGATTTGCTGCAACGTTACATATTCCCACTCATTTTAATAACAGAACCCAAAGGTGATGGCCCTAAGATGGTTCTATGATTTCAAGTCGGCATCCAACATACCACCGACCGTGCTGCTCGGCGACCAGCTGGCATTCTTCCAGAGGCGACGTCTTTCCCCCCCCCCGTGGTCATTGGGTCCCCGTCAGCGCTTTTTCCTCCTGCGGCTCCCTTCCTCTTCCTTTTCTCATTCTGCTTCGTTTCGCCGCCTGCTTGAGCAGTCTCCGTCTCTCCCTTTGTTTCACCGCATTCTTTTCGCCCCTCCCCCCTCTCTTACTGCTGCCCCTTCCCCTCTTCTCTCCTCTCTCTCTTTCTATCTTCGTTCTTCCCCGCTCTCTGCTTCCTTTGGGTGCAAGCCTGCTTGCTGCCCGCCCGGTCCGCCCATCAATCGTAAGCACACTCTTTCGCTCTCGCTAAACCGATCCTTTTTATTTTTTTACGCCCACACTCCCACCCCCCTTTTCCTGCCGCACTCTCTATTCTCCCCTTCTCTCTTCCTCCTCTCTATCTCTCTCCCTCGACGCCCTCGTCACGTGCGCGGCGCGCTTGAGTTTGACTGCCACCCGTCAATCCACCACATCATTGCATACACGCATAACCCACTCGTGTTGTGGGGCTGCTTGTTTTACGGCTCGTCCATCATCGGAAATCCAACACTCCCCCCCGCATCCTGCGCGCTAGGCGTGGCCTTACTCCCCACAGGGCCCACCCGATCCACCCACCCCGTCCGCGTAAATTGTGTACATTCCGAAAGTCTAGATTAGCTCCTCCCCCTGAGGGCTCACTTCTATTCGCTTTCTTCCCTTCTGTTTCTTTCGCCCAGATACACAGCTGTATGTCTCGACTCATAGTAGAGTTTAACAGATCACATAGTCATTTGCTGGTTGGGAGATTCCGCCTAATTTTTACCTCCCAGCCCTCACCCCCGATACACATACCACTTAGAGGGACTCGAACGGCAAATTCCCCCCTTCATCCCTCAACCTATATACTATTTCTACTTATAATTAGACTTAGTACTCCAGAGTGAACGCTTTCACTTTCCATAATGATCTGCTGACTAAGCCTGATCAGTCCCCAAGCGTGAGATGTGCACCCAAGGTCGTGTCAAGAAGTCGTTTACCAAACCAGGGACGAGGATGTGGCGGGGGGGTGGTGGTTTTGATCGAAGAGTGGGAAGAACACTTATCGGGTAAATAAGCAGCTATCCAAGGTTGAGGCATTACTCGAAAGGTAATAACCAACCCACCACCCATGCAAATTCCCCTCTTCTTCTTCTATATATATATTATATAAATATATAAATATATATATATATATAATATATATGTCAAGAGGTAGCTTTCGGGACGATTTTTGGTATAAATCGGCAGTTTTGAGAACTCTTGGTGGTTTTCAAGTCAGTCCTGAAAGCCCATATATGTTTATCGGCAGTTTTAGGAACTGTCCTAAAAACTACCATTCTTTAATTTCTTTTATATAAAGTCCTTAAAATTGCCAATAAATATAAAAATTTGATACTAAATACATTTAATTGTTATATTTACAAGATAAGCTTTAATATGTTGTATATATTTATAAACAATTTAGTTACAGTACTACTTACTTGATTAATCTTATATAAGTAAATATATAGTCTTTTAATCAACTTGTCTATATATGTTTTTAAAACTGCCGTTAGACATCTTTGCAAATATAAATAAATAATTAAGTAAAAAATTATTAATTTTAGTATGTTTTTAAAGAAAAATAATTAAAGATGTTTTTAAAATAAGATCAATATTTAAACATTTGATATTTTTTTGTTTAAAAACTAATTGATCTGTAAACTACCATTTTACTGTATATATTATATAAACCTATCATTTGCGCCAGATCTTTTAATACTTTTGCTTTTCATTACATCCATGTGATTTAATAATTCATTAAGACCTTACGAACTTCTAATAACTCATTAAGGCCCGTATTCATAATCCGTTCTTATATTGAGATTGTCTTAAGACATCGTTCAACCAATCAAAAGATGCTATGCGGCCATTTGATTGATTGAACGAGGTCTTAAGATGATCTTAAATATAACAACGGATTATGAATACGGGCCTAAGTGTCGATCTTAGAAGAATAAATACTAAATAAATAAATGGAAAAAATAAAATAAATGGAAAAATTGTAAGTTGATTGACTATTGCATCGTTTTTGCCGCGTAGCAAGTGTTGCGCGTTATAGCTGTCACTGTGTTTTGAGTGTAGTTTCTGAATGCAGCCTAAGAAATAGATAGTAAAATAACCTCTTTTAATTTGTGAGACACACAGTGTTACACAATGTATTCTTTGAGCAAAAATAAAAATAATTATAAAATAATGCGTAAAAAAAAAAGAAAAACCAGAGGATGGATAATATCTAGTAGTAAGTAGATAAAATTATGTAAAATTTTATATATGTAATTATATCTATGTATCCAGTAACATTAAATACTAACTAAATTACATTAAATACTAAATAATAACATAACATCTATGTTATAATTTTCTACTGACTATTATTGTAACTGCAACAATGTAATATGCCTTCTATCTATGTAACAGTTAGTGAGAAATTATAACATTGAGGTTATATTACTGTTACTTACTGGATAATACTTGTTAAGTAATAATTTTGTATACAAATATTGTTTTAAGAAAGTTATATGGCTCTTGAAGAAATTGCTAAAAATCTGAGGAATAATATACCAAAAATATATTTAAAACAAATCGACTAAGTATCACTTCAAGTTCTATGGAAAGTAATGAAGGTGACAAAAAGTTTTATATCATTATATTATTTTTTATATCAATTTTATTTCTTCTAAAAATATACAAATTATTTTTTAGATATTGATGCTAATTTGTTAAGAAATATAGAAAAAAGCAATCAACCAAATATTTCTGAAATATCTCTAGAAAAAAGTAATCAACAAGGTATGCGCTTTGATATCCATGTTATATAAACTTATTTCTTCATAAAAGTAATATCCGTAGAAAAGCAATACGTAGCTGAGATATTTAGCTATCTTTTATTTAATATTTTTTCATAAAATATTCATTATCGATCATTTAGAATAATTATAGTTCCTTTTTTAGATATTCAACTAAGTATTTCTGAAATATCTCCAGAAAAAAGTAATCAAGGTGTGTGCTTTAATCCATGTTTATATAAACTTATTTTTCATAAAAGTAATATGCGTAGAAAAGTAGCATATAGCTGAGATATTTACCTATCTTTTATTTAGTATTTTTTCATAAAATATTAATTATCAATCATTTGCCATAATTATTTATGCTTTTTTAGATATTCAACTAAGTATTTCTGAAATATCTCCAAAAAAAAGTAATCATCAAGGTGTGTGCTTTGATCCATGTTTATATAAACTTATTTCTTCATAAAAGTAATATGCGTAGAAAAGTAGTATGTAGCTGAGATATTTACCTATCTTTTATTTAATATTCTTTTATAAAAATATTAATTATCAATCATTTGGAATAATTATAGTTCTTTTTTTAGATATTCAACCAAATATTTCTGAAATATCTCTAGAAAAAAGTAATCAACAAGGTATGCGCTTTGATATGTTTCCATGTTTATATAAACTTATGTCTTCATAAAGTAATATGCGTAGAAAAGCAATACGTAGCTGAGATATTTAGCTATCTTTTATTTAAGATTTTTTCATAAAATATTCATTATCGATCATTTAGAATAATTATAGTTCCTTTTTTAGATATTCAACTAAGTATTTCTGAAATATCTCCAGAAAAAAGTAATCAAGGGTGTGTGCTTTGATCCATGTTTATATAAATTTATTTTTCATAAAAGTAATATGCGTAGAAAAGTAGCATATAGTTGAGATATTTACCTATCTTTTATTTAATATTTTTTTTATAAAAATATTAATTATCAATCATTTGGAATAATTATAGTTCCATTTTTAGATATTCAACCAAATATTTCTGAAATATCTCCAGAAAAAAGTAATCATCAAGGTGTGTGCTTTGATCCATGTTTATATAAACTTATTTCTTCATAAAAGTAATATGCGTAGAAAAGTAGTATGTAGTTGAGATATTTATCTATCTTTTATTTAATATTCTTTTCATAAAAATATTAATTATCAATCATTTGGAATAATTATAGTTCTTTTATTAGATATTCAACCAAATATTTCTGAAATATCTCCAGAAAAAAATAATCAACAAGGTATGCGTTTTGATTCATGTTTATATAAACTTATTTCTTCATAAAAATAACATGCACAGAAAAATAATAACATTATTTGGTATTAGTTCATTTTTTAGATGTTCAACCAAGTATTTCTCAAACTAATCTTTTTGAAATACTAAATGATAAAACAATTGATAATACAGGTAATATAACTAATTTAAATATTGAAATGTTATGTTTAACTGCATGATAAGCATTATTACATATAAATATAAATATTCTATATCCATTTTTGATAATAATGATACTAATTTTGTTACAATTGTATTTTTGAATAAATTTTTGGAAATTTTAAATTTAAATAAAGAAGAAACAGCCTATCTACAAAATAATATTTATAATTCATATTCAGTTTATTATTTTCATTTTGAAGTTAACTTGTTTAATTAATATTACAATATTAATTAAATATTTTAATTTACAAGCAAATTTATCATGAATTTTAATAATTTCTTAGATTTAAATATTAATTTTTCTAAGCATTATTACATATAAATATAAATATTCTATATCCATTTTTGATAATAATGATACTAATTTTGTTACAATTGTATTTTTGAATAAATTTTTGGAAATTTTAAATTTTAAATAAAGAAGAAACAGCCTATCTACAAAATAATATTTATAATTCATATTCAGTTTATTATTTTCATTTTGAAGTTAACTTGTTTAATTAATATTACAATATTAATTAAATATTTTAATTTACAAGCAAATTTATCATGAATTTTAATAATTTTTTAGATTTAAATATTAATTTTCTATGAACGAGGATATCTCTTTGGAACATATATTGAATTCATCTTTTACTACTTTAGTAGAAATAAATGCTCAATATAAGGAAATGACAGAAATAATAAATGACTCCAATGGTAAAGTATTGTATAATAATTTAATTGTTTTTATGTAAACTAGAGTGGTCATATGTCACATAAATTGTATGGATATAATGAATTTATACAAAAGAGTGTGTATATGTGTGAGAGAGAAACTTCTTTTATTTAATTATTATAGTTAAAAAATTATTACTAATTAGTTAATCTAGTATGTATGTACTAGTTAATCTATTATGATTTATTCTCGTAGGTATTAATTCTAACGTTGCAGAAAACAATATTCAAAATAAAACTTTAAAACTTTGTCAAATAACAACAGTTAATCAACAAGGTAACAATACAATTTATATCTATTTGCTTCCAAATTAAACGTTGTTACATATAATTTTATAACGAACATAATATGGTTATTTTAATATAATGTATTATTAATAGATTAATATGTATGTATATTTTGTTATATAATGTCATGCCAAAGTTTTGATATTAGATACACGAGCAAAATCTTTAAAAAATCCTTAAGAACTATATGTAAATAAAGATAAATTAATCAAACAGATAATTTAATAAATTAGATTAAATTCTTTATTTTATTGAACTTTTTGAAGAACTTATAAGGTATCTGTTTATAAATAATTACAATTAAAAATTTTCATAACTTTAATAATATTATAGAAAGCTCTCTATAAACATATAGCATGTATAATAGTTTTGAAATTTATTTTTAAGTATTTTAAGTATTCTAAGTATTCTATTTTTCTCTTTTGCATCTTTGATATAATTATTGATATTGAAAATAATATATATATATATATATATATATATATCTATTACACATTAATATATATATATATATATATATCTATTATACATTAATATAACATATTAATGTATATTCATTACGTATTACATCAAAAATTATACATTTTGATTTCAGACAATATTTATGAAGACAGTGAGGATTACAATAATGATCCAGATTATGATGTTTCCAATGATTCAAATGATGAATCAAATATTTCTATTTCTGAAAGCTTTGATAAAAATGAAAAGTCTAATACTACAAATGATAGTCTTAATACCTCGAAATATGAAGAAAAAGCAAATTGTGATGATACAAATCTTATTGTGCTTAAATCTCAAGAGAAAGGACAAAATAAAAAATATTTTTGCAAGTATTGCAAAAAATTACAAACTAAATTTGCACGACACTTAGAGACTGTTCATAAAAATGAGGAAGAGGTAAAAAAATTTATTTTGCTTCCTAAAGGTAAATATAATATATAATAATCTATACACATCATTTTGAATCAAATGTTGCATTATACATATCTTTATTAAAAAATGTTTATATTATTTTTCTTTTATTTTTATATTATTTTTCTTAGGTAATTCAGAAAGAAAGGCCATCATAGAGACTATTAGAAAAGAAAGTAATTTTATATATAATACTAGTTCGCAGTTTAATACAGGAGAATTGATAGTATCTCGGAGACCTTCGAAAATTAACAAACTTGCATCAGAATATATTTGTTGTCCAAAGTGTAAGGGCTTTTATACAAAAAATAATGTAAGACATCACTTTCAAAATTGTAACAAAAGAAGTATTGGCAGACATGTTATGGTACTTGGTAGAAAAGTACAAGCACGGATACACACTAAAGCCAGTGATATGGTTAGAAAAGTAATCTTCCCAATTATGAAAGATGACAATGTGTGTAGAATAATAAGATATGATGAGTTAGTGATACTTCGCGCAAATAAATTATGTAATAAATTTAGGAATCAACGCCACCATGATATGATAAGAGCAGAATTAAGACTTTTAGGTCGTTACTTAATTTCTATTAAGAAATTTAATTCAAATATCACTAATTTTGCCTCAATATATCAACCGTGCAATTATGATTCATGCATTTTAGCTGCTAAAGATGTAGCTCAATTTAATCCTGATACTAATAAATTTAAAACACCGTCTGTCGCTACACGACTTGGTACGCTCTTAAAAAAATTAGGAAACATATTATGTACTGAATATATAAAAAAAGATGATAATGAGGGTTTAAGAAAGGTAGAAAATTTCTTGAAACTTTTAGAAGAAGATTATGGAGCAACAATAAATAAAATAGCAGAGGAAACTGTAACGCAAAATAAAAGACATAATAAAATTGAATTACCAGATATGGAGGATATCCAGAAATTATATAATTATTTAAAAGAAGAAAGAAACATATTGTATAGTGAGCTTCTTAAATCTTATAATTACAGTACATGGTTAGAATTATTAAAAGTTACGCTTATTTCTATGCAAGTTTATAACAGAAGAAGAGCAGGTGAAATAGAAAAAGTTCTAATAGAAGATTACAAAAGTTTTAAAAGTGTAGGAGAACACACAGATTCTGAAGTGTACAATTCATTATCAGAGTCTGGAAAAGAGGTAATATTATTTTAATAATTATTAAATAAATAAATTATTGCGTTAAAATATATTTTATATCTAATAATTTATATTTTTCTTCCTTTAAATTATTTATATTTTATTAATTTTAATGCATAAAATTTATAATACTTCTATTATATTTATTCTATAATAATTTTTCTTTTATGTATTTTTTTCTGTTTGTTGTATTAGGCTATTAAAAAATTCGTTACATTTGATATTAGAGGTAAACTAGGTCGTACAGTTCCCGTATTGTTGCATTCACAATTACAAGATTGCATCGAATTATTACTGCAACATAGATTAAATGCAAAAATAAAATCAGAAAACCCTTACCTTTTTGGCATTCCTGAATACGATAAACAAGCATTTGAAAGCGTGCATTCTTATGCGAGACTATTCTTCAAAATGTGGAGCAGCAAAACCTCTTACTTTACGAGGCACCAAACTACGAAAACATATTGCCACAAAATGCATCACACTTAATCTTTCAGAATCGGAAGTTACAGAGTTGGCAAACTTTATGGGTCATGATAAAAGCATACACAAATCGCATTATCGACAGTCAATTCCTGAATTAGATATTCCAAGATTCTCCCGACTTCTAAATCTAGCTATTTTTAATGAGGAAAATGACAATGAAGATGGAGAAATTGAGCAAAATCTTATTTCTGAGAATTTAAATGACTCATCTGAATCCTCTCATTCTGATGATATTGAAATTAATAATAATATACCATCATCAAAAACACCTAAGAAAAAACGAAGCAGTAAGCATATATTTTAAATCATTTTTTGCATTATATAATAAAATTTTTATTTTGTAATTTCTGTTACATTTATAATATATTAATAATATATAATAGCTCTCTTTCTATAAAAAAATAATAACTGTAATTATTACAATTACTAAAATGATAACCTTTTCTTTAATATTTATCTTAACTAATAACTTTAACATTATTTTAATATGCAAAGTGTCCTAGAGTAAACGTATCAAATGTTACTAGCATATTCTTGAAATCATTTTGAGATGAAAATCCTATAACAAAATATCGAGGCTATAATAAGTTTTAAAACATTAAAAGTTAGCTAGTCATTGCGCTATTCAGTCAACTGTATACTGTACAGTCACTGTACATCGTACAATAATAAAGATGATTGAATAACTTTAAATGCTTCTCATTTAAAAACTATTTTAGCCTAAAGATTTTAATATCATAAGATTTTTATTTTAAAATGATTTCAAGAATGAGCTAATAATCTTTCCTGCATTTGATTTTGGACTGCATATTAAGTAAACATTTTATATTATTAATATTTTATTTTATAAATTATACATATGTTTCTTATATAATAATTAGCTGTACTAAGTTATTCAATAAATTAATAATATAATTGCTAGCATCACCATTTGGGCCAACTAAAAGGAAGCGATGGACGCAAAAAGAAATTCAAATAATATTAACAGATTTTTCTCAAGAAATAGAAAAATCACGCTTACCATCTGGAAGAGATATTGAGACTTTAAGACAAAAACATTCATGTCTACAAAAACGCACAGTGCCGCAGATAAAGACATGGCTTCATAATATTATAAGTGGTAAAACAAAAATTCCAAAGATTTAATTAATTTTCATAATATATTATCCTCCCAGAAATATTTTTAATATAAATTTAAATATAAATTATTATTAAATATTCTCAAAATAATAATAACTAGAAGTATAAAATTACTTAACTCAAAAATATTTAAATAAAAAATTTATCAATTTTTATTTTATTTTTAAATATATTAACGTGCTTAATAAAAGTTTTTTGCACAAATTTTATACAACATGATAAAATTAAGTTTCTTGTAATTTGGTTTTAACTATAACTAAGAAAATACAGTTTAAGTACATTTATATGCAAATTTTGTTATAATATATGTGGCTAAACTTTTAGTCTTTTTTATTAGTATGTTAAGCAATAATTTAGTTTTGAAAAAAAGATTCTGGTATTCCAAACTATGAAAGAATTTACAGTATTATGAAGAGATTGTTGTAATAGATATAAGATTACAAAATGTATTATAGTTAATAGAAAAATTTTATATCAGATGAGATTTTGATGTATGTTAAACAGTACAATGTAGTACAATATTTTCTGTTGTTAAATCTGCAAACTATTATAATATTAAAAGATTCTTTCCTTACAGTGCTATATAAAACTGATACAAGTGATAAGACTGTATTAAGAAAAAGTTAAAATGCATTGTTATGTGATAGGTATAACAAATAAATTATATTTTATAAAATATTGTTATAACAAAATCCCTATAATGTATTACCTCAAAAAAAGAAATACAACTTTGAGTGTGTATTAATAATAAATTTTATGAAAAATATTTATTAATTATTGTTTAATATTATTATTTATTATTTAGTGATTACTTTTACCTTGTAACAGATGCGATAAGATACGATAAGATATATAATACATTACTAATTTACTAATATTTTGATTAATAATTTACTTACAATCTCAAAATATCTCATATTTCCCAAATTCTTAAAAGTACATACATATAAGTTTTATTCAGGGTCAAGATTTAAATATTTGATCGTCTTTCTTGTTGCCTAAAAAAAAAGACTTAGAAATGCGGATACTAAAAAAGAATTGCATAGAAAAGGGTAGAATAATAATATATAAAGAAAAGAATTAAATTACTCGCTGAAATCCTAAGTACAATGTAAGAAATTGTACACAAAAAAAATATTAAATATTTCTTGGCTCTTGTTGCCTATCTTACACTTTAAATTTATATTTATATTACAGAGCCGTGTTAAACTCTTAACTTATACACGCTGGCTTAAAGGCGTTTGTTTATCAACATTATTATAGATATAACAGAGAAAAGTATAGAATCGAAGGGATCTGAATAGCTCAGTTGGAAGAGCAGTCGCCCGGCAAGCGAAAGGTCTCGGGTTCGATTCCCGATTCAGCGACTTTCGGATCTATATTTTTCTCTTGCATTTATTTATTTCCGTAGGGGGGTTAAAGGGTTATTGAAATTAAATCTCAAATATGAGATTATTTCATATTTTAAATCTTGGCAGTGATCAAGTAAAAATTTGGTGCCTTGTGCACAGATATTTAATTCTAACGAAAAAATTTAGTTTCGTTGGGATAGCGCGCTGCCTTCCGCAATTGGCTCTTGTTGCCTATCTTACACTTTAAATTTATATTTATATTACAGAGCCGTGTTAAACTCTTAAATTAAATATTTCCTTTTTAAATTCATATTTGATTAATTATGAAACATTCCTTTTTTTCTCTAGCATAATATTAAAAAAAACAGAATGGAATAAATTTTCTTCTCTTTCAGTCCGTTCTCTTTCATGTATTAGTGAGCATTTTAGCATATTATAGACTTCAATGCAAAGAAACAGACTATTAAAATTAAACATAGACAGGTTAAACATTTTCATAATAATAAAAAATATTATTTTCCTTAAATTTATTAAATAATATTAATTTTCCTTAAATAATTACATTGATAGAGATTTGCCCATCATAGATCATTTAAACTAATAATGTAACATTCTCAAATAAATCATAAAGAAACATACAAAAGAAGAGCTTTGTAAAGTACGTCGATAGTGTTTAGAAAGCCAAAAATATTAAAGATCTTATAAGATGGCAGCTTTCAGATCTATACATAACAGCAAAATGGCAGTTATCAGACCGTTGACTTTTTGACAAGACCGAAATGAAATCCATTTGATTCATTAGTTCGATAGATATTTGTCAATCACAAGACAAAGTAATTTTTAAAATTATTAAACAAAATTCAGTTCCCATAAGTTTGTCATTTAAATCCGCTTTTGTTCCGCAGATTAACTAAGACCGATGTGCAGAATTAATGTTTTAAGTCACGTTACACTAATACTGCAACATGTTTCACAGCAAACATTAAATGAAACAAATAACAGCTATATCAGGTATTGGAATTACGCGTAAACGCTGAAACAATTATACTGTTTTGCTCAATTGGTAGATTTCAGGTCTATACATAACAGCCGAATGGCAGTTTCCGATCCATTGATTATTTGACAAGAGATGACCTAAATTCTTAAGTCTGTTTGATTCATTATTTCGATAGATACTTGTCCATCAAGAAAAGATGTAATTTTAAAATTATTTATACAAAATTCAGTTTCCATGAATTCTTCATTCAACCCGATTTCGTTCCGCAGATTAACTAAAACCGATATGCAGGATTAACGTTTTGGATCACGTGAAACCAATATTGCGACATGTTTCGAAGCAAATATTAAATGAAACATATAACAGCTTTAGCAGATATTGGAATTACGCGTAAACGCTGAAAGAATTATACTGTTTTGCTCAATTGGTAGATTTCAGGTCTATACATAACAGCCGAATGGCAGTTTCCGATCCGTTGATTATTCAACCATAGATGACCTAAATTCTTAAGTCTGTTTGATTCATTATTTCGATAGATACTTGTCCATCAAGAAAAGATGTAATTTTAAAATTATTTATACAAAATTCAGTTTCCATGAATTCTTCATTCAACCCGATTTCGTTCCGCAGATTAACTAAAACCGATATGCAGGATTAACGTTTTGGATCACGTGAAACCAATATTGCGACATGTTTCGAAGCAAATATTAAATGAAACATATAACAGCTTTAGCAGATATTGGAATTACGCGTAAACGCTGAAAGAATTATACTGTTTTGCTCAATTGGTAGATTTCAGGTCTATACATAACAGCCGAATGGCAGTTTCCGATCCGTTGATTATTCAACAATAGATGACCTAAATTCTTAAGTCTGTTTGATTCATTAATTCGATAGATAGTTGTCAATCTGGAAATAAGTAATTTTCAAATTATTTACACAAAATTCAGTTTCTATGAATTCTTCATTTGAATCCGATTCCGTTCCGCAGATTAACTAAAACCGATGTGCAGAATTAATGTTTTGGATCACGTGAAACTAATACTGAGACATGTTTCTAAGCAAACATTAAATGAAACATATAACAGCTTAGGAGGTACTAGAATTACGCGTAAACGCTGAAAGAATTATACTGTTTTGCTCAATTGGTAGATTTCAGGTCTATACATAACAGCCGAATGGCAGTTTCCGATCCGTTGTTATTCGACAATAGATGACCTAAATTCTTAAGTCTGTTTGATTCATTATTTCGATAGATACTTGTCCATCAGGAAAAGATGTAATTTAAAATTATTTATACAAAATTCAGTTTCCATAAATTCTTCATTCAACCCGACTTCGTTCCGCAGATTAACTAAAACCGATATGCAGGATTAACGTTTTGGATCACGTGAAATCAATATTGCAACATGTTTCGAAGCAAATATTAAATGAAGCATATAACAGCTTTAGTTGATATTGGAATTACGCGTAAACGCTGAAAAAATTATACTGTTATGCTCAATTGGCAGATTTCAGGTCTATACATAACAGCCGAATGGCAGTTTCCGATCGGTTGATTATTCGACAATAGATGACCTAAATTCTTAAGTCTGTTTGATTCATTAATTTGATAGATACTTGTCTATCTGGAAGAAAGGAATTTTCAAATTATTTACACAAAATTCAATTTCTATGAATTCTTCATATGAATCTGATTCCGTTCCTCAGATTAACTAAAACCGATGTGCAGAATTAATGTTTTGGATCACGTGAAACTAATACTGAGACATGTTTTTAAGCAAACATTAAATGAAACATATAACAGCCTAGCAGGTACTAGAATTACGCGTAAATGCTGAAAGAATTATACTGTTTTGCTCAACTGCTAGATTTTAGGTCTATACATAACAGCCGAATAGAAATTTACGATCCGTTGATTATTCGACAATAGATGACCTAAATTCTTAAGTCTGTTTGGTTCATTAATTCGATAGATAGTTGTCTATCTGGAAATAAGTAATTTTCAAATTATTTACACAAAATTCAGTTTCTATGAATTCTTCATTTGAATCCGATTCCGTTCCGCAGATTAACTAAAACCGATGTGCAGAATTAATGTTTTGGATCACGTGAAACTAATACTGAGACATGTTTCTAAGCAAACATTAAATGAAACATATAACAGCTTAGTAAGTACTAGAATTACGCGTAAACGCTGAAACAATTATACTGTTTTGCTCAATTGCTAGATTTTAGGTCTATACATAACAGCCGAATGGAAATTTCCGATCCGTTGATTTTTCGACAACAGGTGACCTAAATTATTAAGTCTGTTTGATTCATTATTTCGATAGATACTTGTCCATCAGGAAAAGATGTAATTTTAAAATTATTTATACAAAATTCAGTTTCCATGAATTCTTCCTTTAACCCGATTTCGTTTCGCAGATTAACTAAAACCGATGTGTAGAATTAACGTTTTGGATCACGTGAAACTAATACTGAGACATGTTTCTAAACAAATATTAAATGAAACATATAACAGCTTTAGCAGGTATCGAAATTACGCGTAAACGCTGTAAGAATTATATTGTTTTGCTCAATTGGTAGATTTCAGGTCTATACATACAGCCGAATAGCAGTTTCCGATCCGTCGATTTTTCGGCAATAGATGACCTAAATTTTTAAGTCTGTTTGATTCACTAGTTCGATAGATATTTGTCCATCACGAGAAAAATAATTTTTAAAATTATTAAACAAAATTCAGTTCCCATAAGTTCGTCGTTTGAATCCAATTTTGTTCCGCAGATTTATGTTTTGGATCATGTTAAACTAATACGGCGACATATTTCTAAGCAAACATTAAATTAAACATGTAATAACAATTTAACCACGTTTTGGAATACGTGTAAATGTTGAAAGTATTATATTATTCTTTTCAATTGGTAGTTTTCAAGTCTACATATGGCAATGGTAGTTTTCAGGTCTATATATGACAGTAGGTTTTTAGTCTATAATATGTGGCTGATATCAAATCATTAATTCTAGGCAAAAGATTTCGAAAATTATTAAATTTTGTTAAATAATACTCTGAGTCTTTTTAGATTGTTTATCTTCTGAGGAGAAACTATTTTATAATATTAATATTAATTTAGTAAATTTTTTATTTTCTTTTTCATAAAAATAATTTAATTATGATTTTTCCTAACTGTTTATTCTTGTTTTTAAACATTAGTCTGATGAATATAATGAAAATTATATTTGAAGTATTTTAGAATATATAAGACCTGAAATCTGCCTCAGCATTTAACTTAATTCTGACGAAATGGTGGATTTCAGTACCTACATCTTTTTACATGTAATTTCTATTCCCTCTTAATTAATAATACACTTTAATTATTTATAATATTTCTAATTGACATTATTTTTATGTGAGAGTAAAAAAAAATTTAATAGGATGAGTTAATCACTATTTTTTATTAAGAAAATAAAGAGTCTGAAAGTTGCCTTTTGCTTCAATAAAAATTTAATTAAATGGCAGTATTAAGAACTTATAAGAAAATTACATATATTTTATCAATTTGTTTTTCGTATAATGCAAAATTGATCAAAAACTATTAATAAATATCAAATCAATAACATGCATATGTTAAATAAAGGAAAATTTATCGTTTTAGTTAAAAATAAGATTGACCTGATAACCACCATTCCATACATATTTCAATATATTTTCAAAAATACTGATTTTTGTTGACTAAAAAGCATTCTAAACATTACTTACTACACTGTTATCTATAGAAATCATATGTCTAAAATGCGTCCTGAAAACTACCTTTTGACATATATATATTATATATATATATATATATATATATATAAAAATAGACACCTCGTTAAGTGCGCGGCCCAGCATTTAAGTTTGCTGAACGTCACAACATCCCCAATCATTTTAATAAAGAAAAATAGTGTGCTCGCGTTGATTGGTTTTATGGATTTTAAACTCGTAATCAAAATATACCACCGAATCCTGCCTGCTAGCGACCAGCTGGCATTACCCCAAGAGGCGACCGTAATTACCCAACACGTCGGTCAATTGTGGTCAATTCTGAGATTTTTTAAATCAATGCAGGTTCGATTATATATTAGCTTTCTTAACTTATACGCTTCCAGTTTCGAAGAATGATTGATGAAGTATCCGTCAACTATTCCATTTTGGTTTTAAAGACATCTTTTTTCGGAACGTCCCAGTCCTTTTGAATGCTAAAATGAAAGAGGCTTTAGACATAATTTTAAGATATCGGAAATTGGCAGAAGTAAGTTCAAAAAATCCATATATATTTGGATTGCCAGGTGCAGATAAAAAACGATTTAGATATTTAAGAGCGAGTAAATTGATGCGTGAATTTGCTAATC
Source organism: Nylanderia fulva (assembly GCF_048542155.1). NCBI lineage: Eukaryota > Metazoa > Arthropoda > Insecta > Hymenoptera > Formicidae > Nylanderia > Nylanderia fulva. The sequence continues at coordinate 25,070 of NW_028190954.1, read as the reverse complement.
TATGTGGAGCAGAGAACAAAGAAAGCTTACGTGGGACTATTTTACGGAAAGGCATGGCAACAAAATGTTCACACTTACCAGATAGTGAAATTTCTCTCATTGCTGATTTTATGGGTCACCATAAGGATATACATAAAAATATTTACAGACAGCCTGTAGTAGAATCTGATATTTTAAATATGGCCAAAATTTTAGAGAAAACTCAAGATATATCTACACATAACACTGATATTGACACTACTAATAATACAAATACTAATACTACTAATTCAAACAGTACAACAGATGCTAATACTTCAGAGAATAGTATTAACGAAATTTAAAGCTTAGGTATTTTAAAAGTTCTTCAATTCTTTTATAATTTTAGAGAATACTTTTATAATATTATACTTATTGTTAGTAATTGTATTAGATTGTATCATATGGAATTGCTGATATTTGATAATTGGATTATTTCGTTCGATTTAAAAAGCTCGAATAAAAAAAGGAATATACAATTTAATATTAAGTAGACAGAAAAATATTATTGCTAATAATGTATATTTTGAGTGTATAAAATCTATTTCCTTAAAAGTACAACATTTTTATTTTGACACAAAAACGACAATTTCATATGATAATCTATCATATATATATAAATGAAAAAAGAAAATTTGTATTATATATTTTTTTACATAAAGTTTATTTTTAACAATATAGTTGAAGACGAAGCATCAGAGAATAATTTGCCAAAGAAAATTTTGCTAAAACAAAAAAATGTAAAAAAACGCGCCATAGAAAATATAAATAATTCAGATGAAGAATGTGCGCCAAAAAAGAAACGATTCAGTAAGTCAAATAATATTACAATTATACATGCATATAAAATCATTAAAGAAATGCATACCTTTTTCTTAATATTAAAATTACTTTTCTTAATTTGTGACGATATATTTATAGATTTAATTATAATTTATGTTTAGCACCTCTTTACGGAAAGACCAGAAGAATACGTTGGACTTCTGAAGAAAAGCAAACAGCTTTATTACTCTTTGAAACGAATATTAATAATTCTACTTTACCTTCGTTAAAGAAAATAATATCCAAAACGCGCAAAAACATTTTGAAAAATCGACAGCCAGCAGCAATAAAAACTTGGATACACAATCAATTTCGCAATAAAATATAAATGTCATTAAATAAAAGAAAATTAAAAGTCTTTAAGTCTTAATAAACATAAAGTAACTTAACATAATAAAAATAATTGTGTACAATAAATAAATATAATTACAGAATTATATTTATTTACACAATTATTTTTATTATGTTAAACTACTTTATGTTCATTAAGACTTAAAAACTTTTAATTTTCTTTTATACTTTATCACTTATACTGATATTACATCTAAATAATCTGTTTCTATGTTTTTTAGTATCGCTTTTTAGTATTTATTCAGTTTTGTTTATTTATATATAAATGTAATATCAGTATAACAGTAATAAAGTGTATGAATAGTCATAAACGTGATAAAGTGTAAAAGAATTATTTTTATTTACATATTTATTTTTATTATAGTAAGGCACTTTGTGTTTATTAAAACTTAGAGACTTTAAATTTCTTTTATTTTTAATTATTTTTATTGCGTTAAGCCACTTTGTATTCATTAAAACTTAGGGACATTTAACTTTCTTCTATTTTGTATTATTTTTATTGCGTTAAGAAACTTTGTGTTCAATAAAACTGATTGTTAGAGTCTTTAAATTTTCTTTTATTTTTAATTATTTTTATTGCGTTAAGCCATTTTGTGTTCATTAAAACTTAGAGATCTTTAATCTTCATTTACGTAATTATATTTATATTTTATAATATTACTTTTTAGGAACTCTTTTATATCTTAGCGCACAGCTTAATTACATACATTTGTAATTACATTAAATATTTTGAAATGAGGTAAATGTTAAAGTAACTATTCTTTCCGTATAAGTAACTATATTTTTAAAAATAATTTTCTTTTATACTAAGACAATGTACTGCAAAACATTATATATTTATATGTAGCTTTAATTTTTTATGTAATATTTGTAATTCATATAAAGATATATACTTTTTCGCCCGCAGACCGCGATATCGAATATCTTTTTAATTCGATTTATATTTTTTTAATTTGTAAGTTCTGTGATTTTTTTAATTTGTAGGTTCTGCGAATATTTGTTTCTGAATTAAAACAGGATAATTATATAAATAGTATAATATAATAATTAATAAAGAATAAATTTTATGATGCACGTTTAATCATGTGTTTCATTAATTTCCTTGAGATTAAAAAAAATACATTTTCTTAGAAACAAAATTTTTTTACTTATAAATTAAAGTGTATTCATTAAAAATTTGTCTTAAATATACTTAGACGAAAATTAAGTTTCTGCTAATATACAATGTTCTTCTTTGTATTGATTATTGTCTATTGACTTTAAACAATCATTAGTCGTAAGCGCAAATATAAATAATTTTATTCTCTTATAATTATTAATAAAAAAAATTTTTTTTAAATCATTAACAAAAAACTTAGAATAAATGTACTCGAAGGTACGTTGTTTCTCGGATGTTTAATGTCATATTATTTACAATTTGTTTTTGTCCTGGAAATGATCGCTAGGCCACAAAATGGGATATTTTTTCAATTAATAGGCATACAACGAAGCGAAAATAATATTATACATATACAAATATTACTTATAGCTATTCTTTCCATGCTTCGTTGCCTGAGATGCGTGTATCGTGTTATAGTGGACTAATTTTCACGTCGTGTGCCGATATTCATATTGATAAGAATTACAAATATTGTTATTAAGAATTATTCAGGTTTATTGAAGAAAATTAACTGTTGTTGTCAGATCACGTTTTCAAAAGTTATACGTCCAATGAATTAAATCTAAAAAAGTAAATATTATTTTCTGGCCTAATGTTCGTTTCAAGAGCATAATAGATTATTATCTATTATAACAAATAATGTGATATTAAATATATATAGTATAATATATATAATATATAATATATAGTATAACAAATAATGTGATATTAAATAATGATATTAAATAATTTGCCTCAAAATATAAATTATCCTGTAAGTATTGCCTCACAATGAGATGATCTTGCTTATTATTCTGTATAACGGGTTGCAAGTCAAAAGATATTTATTGTTTTCTGGAAAATTTAAATAAAAAAATCATATTATGTAAAAACCCATTAATATACTTATATATTACAGGATAAATGTATTCCAAAGCAAATTATTTATTCAAGTAATTATATAATATTACATTATTTGTGAGAATTTGGTTGTGTCCTGTAAACGAACGTTAGGTTATTTACCCCCAGAAAATATGTACACTTTTTTTAGATTTAACTCATTGGACGTACATATTAACATTTAAAAACACGATCTGATAATAACAGATCTGATAATTAATTAATTTCCTTCTGCGAATATGTGTAATTCTTAACAATACAAATCATTCTTAACAATATGAGTATATCAGCACGCGGCGAGAAAATCAGCCCCACTATTACTCAATACACGTGTCACGCATATCAGGCAACGACATATTGGAGGAATGGTTATATAAGTAATATGTGTATATGTATAACATTATTTTCGCTTCGTTGTATATCTGGTAATTGAAAAAAATATACAACCATTTGTGGCCTAGCGTTTGTTTCCAGGACATAGCGGGAAAATTAGTTCATTATGACGCTATAAGTATCACGCATATCAGACAACGAAGCATTGGAGCAATGGCTATGTGTAATTAGTGTATATGTATAATATTATTTCCATTTCGTTATATGTCTGGTAATTGAAAAAAATAAAATTATTTTGTGGCCTAGCGTTTGTTTCCAGGACACAACAAAATTTTTATCAATAATACAATATTAAATATATAAATGAAGCACTCGGCTTGGACATTTATTCTAAATCTCTCTCAAATGAATTTCATTTTTTATGTAGATTATTCATCCATTTAATTTGAAAGTGACTTGCATTATTCCTATTATACAGATGTTCGATAATATATAAAAACGATAAAATCTCGCTGCACGAATATTAGCGTTAGATGGGAAAATAAGTGAGCGATGACAGTCTATTGTGACGCGATATGCGTCATGCATATCATGTTACAATAGACTGATCTCATCGCACTAGAATAAATGTCCGAGCTGAGAGTGCTCCATTCAACTATTTAATATCCGAGCTGAGAGTGCTCCATTCAACTATTTAATATCAGGAGACGCGGTAGTGTCTCCGGCCATGTTCAAACCCTAAAAGACCTTAAAAGACACTACAAGTCTCCTTATCTTGCACCATCAAAGTCCATTTTTTGGGGGTGTAGAACTACTAAAATATAAAAAATTTTGAATTGCACGTAACATAACCTGAAAGGCGGCATCTCCACGAGTAATTTGAGCCAAGAAAAAATAAAATCGGTCAAGCCGTTCCGGAGATACAAGCGGTCAAAAAGTGACGTTTTTCATGAAAAATTAAGAAACGTCGTCTTCTTCTTCTTCTTCTTCTCTGTACGCGTCCGCTGACGTCATCAGGATTATATATATATATAAATCTCTTCTCACCTTTCACTCACACCTCCCTCAACTTCCACCCACCCCTTTCCCACCCACATCCCGCCCCCACCCCCACCCCCACTCCCACCCCTCTTTCGCCCTAACTCACCCTCTTTCGTCCTATTTTTTCAGTCTTTTTGTTCTCTCTCACCCTCTGTTGTCCTCTTTCACCCTCTTTCACCCTCTTTCGTCCTCTTTCACCATCTTTCGCCTCTTTCACCCTCTTTCGTCCTCTTTCGTCCTCTTTCGTCCTTTTTCACCATCTGTCGCCTCTTTCACCCTCTTTCGTCCTCTCTCACCCTCTTTCATTCTCTCTCACTCTTTCATCCTCTTTCACTCTCTTTCGTCCTCTTTCACCCTCTTTCGCCCTCTTTCACCCTCTTTCGTCCTCTTTCACCCTCTTTCGTCCTCTCTCACCCTCTTTCGTCCTCTTTCACCCTCTTTCGTCCTTTTTCACCATCTTTCGCCTCTTTCACCCTCTTTCGTCCTCTCTCACCCTCTTTCATTCTCTCTCACTCTTTCATCCTCTTTCACTCTCTTTCGTCCTCTTTCACCCTCTTTCGCCCTCTTTCACCCTCTTTCGTCCTCTTTCGTCCTCTCACCCTCTTTCACCCTCTTTCGTCCTCTCTCACCCTCTTTCGTCCTCTTTCACCCTATTTCGCCCTCTTTCACCCTCTTTCGTCCTCTTTCGTCCTCTTTCACCCTCTTTCGTCCTCTCTCACCCTTTTTCGACCTCTTTCACCCTCTTTCGTCCTCTTTCACTCTCCTTTGTCTTCTCTCACTCTCTTTCATTTTTTTTCACCCTATTTCATTCTCTTTCACCCTCTTTCGTCCTCTTTCACTCTCCTTCGTCCTCTCTCACCCTCTTTCATTCTGTCTCACCCTCTTCATTCTGTCTCACCCTCTTTCATTCTGTCTCACCCTCTTTCATTCCCTCTCACCCTCTTTCGCCCTCTTTTCGCCCTCTTTCACCCTCTTTCGTCCTCTTTCACCTCTTCGTCCTCTCTCAACCCTTTTTCGACCTCTTTCACCCTCTTTCGTTCCTCTTTCACTCTCCTTTGTCTTCTCATCACTCTCTTTCATTTTTTTTCACCCTATTTATCTCTCTTCACCCTCTTTCGTCCTCTTTCACTTCTCCTTCGTCCTCTCACCCTCTTTATTCTTTTTCACCCTCTTTCGTCCTCTCTTCACTCTCTCGTCACCTCTTTCACCCCTCGTACGTCCTTTCTCACCCTCTTTCGTCTCTTCATTTCACCCTTTTTCGTCCTCTTTCACACCTTCTTTCGCCCTCTTTCGTCCTCTTTCATCTTTCACCTCTTTCGTCCTCTCTCACACCTTTTCATTCCCTCTCACCCCTTCTTTCACCCTGTTTCGTCGTCTTTCACCCTCTTTCATTCCCTCTCACCCTCTTTTGTCCTCTTTCCACTTTCTTTCGTCCTCTCTAACCCTCTTTCATTCTTTCTCCCCCCTTTTAATTGCAATGAGTTTAAAAGTAACAATTTAATTTTAATATCATTAGAATATTATTTAGCAGCGCGCCCAGTTTTTTTAACTAAAATTTTATTCAGAAATAAATATTTTTATCGGCTCTCAATATAAATAATATAAGTATGCTGTCTTCTAAGCTGGGCAATAGAGCCAAGGAAACGAAACGAAAAATTAATTAAACGGAACTGTATCTCAATTTGAGATCCCAAAGTTCCACATATAAATATTTATTTCTGAGTTTATTCACGCCTTGGGCTAATCACGGCGGTATTTACTAACATCTACTAAAAAGGCAAATGAAAAATATAGGATCGAAAGGGTCTGAATAGCTTAGTTGGTAAGAGCAGTCGCCCGGAAAGTGAAAGACGCGGGTTCGATTCCCGCTTCAGCGACTTTTCGGACCTATATTTTTCTCGCTTATTTCTCCATATGTAAGTTTCGAAATTAATTTATATGTGGAACTTTGGGATCTCAAATTGAGATACAGTTCCGTTTAATTAATTTTTCGTTTCGTTTCCTTGGCTCTATTGCCCAGCTTAGAAGACAGCATACTTATATTAAAATTTTATTATTTCTTTTTATTTTATATTAATTTTAAATTTGCATAAGTTTTTAAATTTTAATTTTTGACTTGGCATCTTGCATTTTAGAGCAGATAAATTTTCCAATTTTTGCTGTATCAAATAATTTTACTTTTTTTTTTAACTTTATCGGTGTGTACACACAAAACATTTCTTTGAGTAACATAATTTTATATTATTTAATTTTCTTTCTAAAATATTTATAGCTGATTTCATAAAAATTTTAGATCAGCTTTGACATAGCTTATACATCTTTTTTCGGACAATGATTTATAAATCGCTTTTTTTATTTACTCTTATTAAAAGTACATTTATTTTAGTAGTAATAAGAAACTACAAATTAAGTAGAATATAAAAGTGGCCTCCTCTGATATTATTAATGAAGAATAATCATGTTTCTCTTGTTACATAACATGTCAAAATATCAAAATTGATAATTTATATATGCCTCCTTAAATGTGTAATAGAGCATTATATAACTTCTACATACATTTCTAAATATAAGAATTAATATTTCAATGAGAAAAATTGCTGGTCAAAAATAAACTCTTCAAGTTTTTTTGCTTTACTCTAAATATAAGAATTAATATTTCAATGAGAAAAACTGCTGGTCAAAAATAAACTCTTCAAGTTTTTTTGCATTACTTACAATAAATTGATATACATCTCGTTCAAAGTCAACATTTGGTAAATCTGACATCATGTGAACTATCATCACTTTGAAGACTTTAAATATTCTGATGTATTCGTATATTATGTGATATATTTTTTTATATTATATATAATTACATATATGCAGTATTGCATATCACATGTTTAGTATATCATAAACATATTCTTTTATAAATATATATTTATATAATGATATTTGCAACTTTTTGATATTTAATAAATACTTTTATTATGTTACGTTATCATTTTATTTATACTATTTTTTCATAATAATTTTCTGCAACGCTATCCACATGTGGATAGTCCGCGACACGGGGACTAAGTTAAAACATTTAATGAAATTAAAGCTCTCGATGAAAATTCTACGAATATTTACTGTTCGTCACTCATCGATGATTACTATCCAAATAGACCTCAGGAATTAGAATCATTAAATTTGTACGATTTTGCCAAATTCTGGGAAATTACGAAACAGATGTCAAATAATGACGAAGTCAAGTGTTACAAACTGGCATCGGGTTTATTTTTAAAAAAACGAAAAAAGGGTTATTTAATTAACCATTATCGATTTAATATAAAAACTGAGCCCGAAAAATACTTTTACTCGCTGCTTCTTCTGTTCAAACCATGGAGAGATTTGAGTGAACTCAAAGGTACATTCGAGACTTACACGGATGCCTTTAAGAATTCAGAGTCTGTTTTAACGAAGGCAATGAAATATCACGAAAGGCTCGAAGAAATACAGAAAGCTTTTGAGAACGTTGCTGAATTAATCGAGAAGCGCGAAAATGATCTGAAAACAGCAGACAGAGACAAATCCGATGACGATGAACTGGATTGTAATCCGATAGAAGCTGACGACGCGATGAAAGATCTGGAAGATTTTGGTAAGATTGACGACCCGATTGATTTATCGCAAATGATGTCGCAATTGAACAAAGACCAGAAAAGAGTCTTTGATGGAGTATGCCAAGTTTTACAAGATAAGAATCAGATTCTGCGACTGTACGTAAGTGGCGAGGGTGGTACAGGGAAAAGTTTTCTAATTGAAACGATTAAACATTGGATCAGAATAAATTTGGAAAAAACGACTGCCATATCTGCTCCCACGGGTATCGCAGCATTCAATATCGATGGTTTGACAATCCATAGAATGTTTCAACTACCCGTTAGTCATGAATCTACACCAAAATATACGCAATTGTCAGACATGGTCTTGAAAACTTTGAGAGACAAGTTAAAGAATGTCGAATTATTTATAATCGATGAAGTATCCATGATTTCAAATGTGACACTTATGTTTATCAATCTACGATTATGTGAAATCTTTGATACGACAGATACAGATGATGGTTTCTTTGGCAGAAAACACATTCTCCTGTTTGGGGACTTGTTGCAGCTTCCTCCTGTAAAAGGACAATTTTCGTTTGTTAAAATGTCTCGATCAGAGATTCAGAAGTATTTAGGTACCATGGGTGGATGTGATTTGTGGAGATTGTTCGAGTACGACGAACTTTTGATTAATATGCGACAAAGATGCGATAATACATATCGTGATATACTTTCTAGAATACGAATAGGTTTAGTAACGGATTCTGACATCAATGTTCTTCAGTCTAGAAGAATCAATTTTAATGAAAGTAGTGGCGACGAAAGATTGAATAAACTTTGCACTTATATGAATCAATTACCGATTGATACAATTTGTTTATTGCCCACGTGTTATTTGTGCAAGGTTTTGAACACAGCAATGCTCGATAAAATCGACAGCGATGAAATTCTACTGATAGCAGAAGATGATGTCGACTGTGCTCCAGCAATGAAAAAAAAGGTGCATAAAATTTTAGAAGACAAAGATGATAAAGTGTCTGAAACAGCTGGCATTGAAAGAGTAATAGCGATTAAAATTGGCGCTAAAGTGATGATTCGACGAAACATTGACGTAACTTTGGGACTTGTCAATGGAACGATAGGCAATGTAGTTGCAGTTAATCGCTCTGCTGACGGCAATCGTATTGATTCCATCAAAATAGTTATTTCGGGTAACAAAGAAATCGCAATAACGAAAGTAGATATTAAATTTGAAGTATTCCACAAATTAGTGGTACATCGGAAACAATTTCCATTGTCTCTCAGTTATGGAATAACTATACACAAAAGTCAAGGAATTACATGTAACAATGCAATGATGGATTTAGGAACGACTGTATTCAGTGATGGTCAAGCCTATGTAGGTTTGTCACGAGTAAGTAAATTGGAAGGCCTACATTTGATAAATTTCAATCCAGCATCAGTTAAAGCAAATTCGAGAGCCATTGTGGAATATAATCGACTGAGATCTATATTCAAATCTGAACTGCCACAAATCAATCGGTCCGAGAAAAAAGTTGTGAAAATGTACGATCGTCGATGGGCTATCCCTAATATCATTGATGATGTGCAGAATTATGATTGTGAGGAACCAGAAAGTATAGTTACGTGGAAAATATATGGCCTTTGCAATAACGATGCTGTTTCGTGTTACGCTAATGTAATATTACAATGTGCGTTTCATTGCGTACGTATTAGGCAACAAATACTGAAAAATAAAGCATCGAATGCATTGACTGATGCTATCTGCGCGTATGGTGAACGTAAATATTGCAACATTCAAGCGGTTAGAAGATCTGTCGGAAAACGCTTCGAAGAACGAACACAACAAGATGTTTCGGAATTTTTTACGGCTCTAATGTCGACGTATTCCGACATCAATGATGTATTAGAACTCGAATTAAAGCACGTAACATGTTGCTCGAATGTCAAATGTAATTACAATGTAACTAAGCTGGAAAGCAGTAGTTTGCTAATATTACCTATACATTCGACATTAAAAAGGAAAAAAGGTGTCACTCTACAAAGTTTGATTAATGTAGAATTTTCTAAATGGGAAACGATAAACGGCAATTGTAACGAATGTAAGGGTACCGTGTTGAAAAGGAAAACCGTAATCGAATCAACTTTATCCGTCGTAGTAATACAGCTCAATTTATATACTTTTGTAAACGGTGCTTCTAAAAAAATTATCAACAATCGGATTAACGCCGTGCCGACGAGTAATATCACGATTAATGAAAAAAAGTACAAGGTAATAAGCGCTATATTTCACGAAGGTGAAGAAATGAATCGTGGTCACTACACGTGTATGTTGAGAGCTGACACAAAATCAGAATGGTATTATTCTAATGATATGGAAGTGTTCAAGAAAAAATGGCCCAAAGGAGCACAAGGGGCATACATATTGTTCTTAGAACAGATTAAATAATGGCGCTGTATAAAGGCTGCCGTAAGCGCCGAAATGAAACATCGGCTGCTCTGGCGCTGTATAAAGGCTGCCGTAAGCGCCGAAATAAAACATCGGCTGCTCTGGCGCTGTATAAAGGCTGCCGTAAACGCTACATTAAAACATCAACTGTTCTAGCGCTGTATAAAAGTTGCTGTAAGCGCCAAAATAAAATATCGGCTGCTCTGGCGCTTTATAAAAGCTGCTGTAAGCGCTGCGTTAAAACGAGTGCAATAAGTTTCTAATTTGATCTAGGCTTCATGACATTTCAAAAAGTATCATCAAGAAAAAAATTATCAGACATAAATATGTATGTCGTGTTAAAATCGGAGAGACGAAGAAAAATATATGGTTGCGTTCTCACGAGAATGGGCGATGGAGGGGCCCATTCTTTATTTTTAATATTCATACAAGAATATAAATTCATTCTGTTGCAATTGAAATAAATGTGCAATGTATCGTTAAAAATTATTACAATTATACAAACATTTACATATATGATTAAATAAAATATATATGTATACTATAATATAATTATATATTTTATATATGTACATATATACCATATATTTCAATTATTTTGAACTGTATTGCATAAATTGTTACTTATACAAAGTTATGTGATAAGAATCGAAAATACATATATTTGTGATACTTGAATTACTATTAATTTATACATGAATTACTATTATAGAAAGCTGCTCTATATATCTGTACTTTAAAAAGTAAGTGATATCCTAAAAAAATCATAAAAATGAAAAGGTCAGGCCATGTTCAAAAGAAGGCACTCAAAAATTTAAACGATCTAATAATAAATTATCACGAAAAGTAACTGACATGTTATTCAAGGTGCCAGTTCAAAGTGAACCTACGTAAAGTGTATATTATCTAAATTTAGTAATAATATATTACCATGAAAAATAACTGTGATATTTTATTCAATGTGCAAGTTCACATTGAACATACATACATATAAGTAAAACTGATTACAATTTGATTCTAGAAAATAAGTGCGATATGTTATTCTTAGTGCACAAAATATAATAGTCGTTTATAGAGATTTGATTTGAAATTCATACTAGCCCGTACAATGAAAAATAATTGCTCGTAATTCCAGAGTACCAATTTGTTAATTACTCAGAAAAATAACATGGCGGCCTGCTCTCAAAAAACTATGATGTTTCTCGATGTCCATTTAGAAATAATGTCGAAGCTCTTACAGAATAATTACTACAACATTTAAAGTACGAAAAGTATTACCTTAGAAGAAGATTAGATTAGAATAAGGATTCAACGTATTTTTAAAAGCTCTACACACAACGAAGTGAATATACAATACTATATACAAATACCTTTTTTTTCTGTGTTTCTGAAGAAAATCTTTTAAATAGAAAATAGTGTCTTGCGATCATGAAGAATAGGTTTTAAATAGCAAGGTTTCATTTGACTTATAATTTTCGATATTATTCACTTAATTAATATGTAATTTTTTATTGTATATTACGACAAATAATCAGTAAACTTTTTAAGCGTATAGCTTTATTGTACTTGACCTGAGAACTGTACATTTATAAATTTTACTTAATATACACCCGTTTCGAGCAACAAGGCAAAGTTTTCTGATCAATAACTTACTCCCTGAAAATACGGTATAACACAAATCGGAAGTTGATACGAAAATTCGAAATTTTACTAAAGAAAGATTGGAGGTTTTTAATTTATACAATTTTCACAACTCTTATTTCAATTATTTATTCTACCCATCGAAAGTTTTTTGAGAGCAGGCCGCCATGTTATTTTTCTGAGTAATTAACAAATTGGTACTCTGGAATTACGAGCAATTATTTTTCATTGTACGGGCTAGTATGAATTTCAAATCAAATCTCTATAAACGACTATTATATTTTGTGCACTAAGAATAACATATCGCACTTATTTTCTAGAATCAAATTGTAATCAGTTTTACTTATATGTATGTATGTTCAATGTGAACTTGCACCTTGAATAAAATATCACAGTTATTTTTCATGGTAATATATTATTAATAAATTTAGATAATATACACTTTACGTAGGTTCACTTTGAACTGGCACCTTGAATAACATATCAGTTACTTTTCGTGATAATTTATTATTAGATCGTTTAAATTTTTGAGTGCCTTCTTTTGAACATGGCCTGACCTTTTCATTTTTATGATTTTTTTAGGATTGTATTATTTATAAAAATTTTATTGTGTCCTGGAAACGAACGCTAGGTCACAAAATGATTGTATTTTTTTCAATTACCAAGCATACAACAAAGCAGATATAATATTATACATATACACATATTACTTACAGCCATTCTTCTAATGCTTTGTTGCCAGGTATACGTGATATTTATCGCGTCATAGTGAAGTAATTTTCCCGCCATGTCCTGGAAACGAACTCTGATATATTTTTATCAATTACCAGGCATACAATAAAGCAGAAACAATTTTATACATATACACATATTATTTATAGCCATTCCTCCAATGCTTCTTTGCCTGATATACGTGATATTTATCGCGTCATAGTGAACTAATTTTCACTCAATGTCCTGGAAACAAACTTTGATATATTTTTATCAATTATACCAGGCATACAACGAAGCGGGAATAATATTACACATATACACATATTACTTATAGTCATTCCTCCAATTCTTCGTTACCTGATGTGCGTGATATGTATTGCGTCATAGTGCGCAGATTTTCCCGCTGTGTGCTGATATACTCATATTGTTAAGAATTACACAGCTTCGCAGAAGAGAGTTAACTGACATAGCCAGATCGCGTTTTCAAATGTTAATATGTACGAGTTAAATCTTAAAAAAAGGTAAATATCATTTTATTTGGTCTGTGTTCGTTTTCAGGGCACAACCAAATTCTTACAAATAATGTGACATTAAATAATGATATTAAATACTTGAATAAAAAATTCGCTTCCTAATGCATATTTTATGAGATTGCGTCACAGTAAGATAAACTTATTTATTATCGGATACTCTGTATAACGGGTGTGCAAGTCAAAAAACAAATTGAAGCATATCTTACTTTTTGCAGTTTTGTTATGAGTAAGTTACATTTTTTATAAATAAATATGTTTTTATGTCATTTGTTTTCAATATTGGTATGAAAAAGTCTCGCTTAAAACCAAAATAACGTTGGTGCAACCGGGAATAATTATAGCATCTAAAGGACCACGCACAAATCGTAGGGAAAAATGGATATCAGTCGATTTGGTTGAAAATTTAGTATGATGTGTATGACGTCCTGATTCAAAGTTCCAATGGGCACAAGGTTTGTGTGACCAGTTTTCGAGATATGGGGGTCAAATGTTGGAAATATAGTCATTTATTTATTGAATTAGACGCAATCGCTACGGTTAGAATTCACGGATCAAAATGAAAATTAGTCAAAGAGTCCCTTGGGACAGTACCCGATAAAAGAAATTAATAAATATGTGTATATACAGGGTGTCTCTAAAATCTGTCCCCGCCCCTGGATTTTAGAAACGACTGTAAATATGAAAAAACGTTTTAGACGAAAGTTGTAGGGTTCGAAGCGAGACATAAGAAGATACTATTGGTTTGTTCTTAGGCTGCGTTGTTAAGGTCACATAAAGGTCATCGCCATTTTTTTAAATGGAATTACAATAATTGTTTTATGTACGTAAATTCCTTGTAACATTCTGCATAAAAAGTTAGTACATTTATACCCTAGCTATTTTGACGACACCATATGTTCAAAAAACGATTATTATGACACTCCAAAAGTAAATAAAGAAATTCTTCTTTTAAATAGCCATTATCATTCATCGAATATGCAAACAATCAAGATATAATAATTCAGGTTTCTCTGAACAGTTTCATAAACAGTCAAGAAATAATGCTTGCAAACATTTATTCATATGGTAGTTACACGATAGTTATTGCAGAATTGCTATTGCAGAGAAACACCATCAATTCTTTCTAGCAAATATTTCACTTATTTCACAATGCTCTGACATATGTGAGATTTAATTTTCAAAATAGTACAGTACAACATTGTTTATATATATTCTTAATTGTTTACAGGCAGCATACAAGAAACATCGATATGCAATATTATATAAATATATTTTAATCTACATTATTTTAACATCATATTTTAAGATATGCATTATGTGAGATGGTACATACATACATACAATGTAAGCAATTTGTGTAAGCAATTAGTAATTCATCATTAAGAAGGTGAAAGAGGACGAAAGAGGGTGAAAGAGGACAAAAGAGAGTGAAAGAGGGTGAGAAAGAATGAAAGAGGGTTAGAGAGGACGAAAGAGAGTGAAAGAGGACGAAAGAGGGTGAGAGGGAATAAAAGAGGGTGAAAGAAGACGAAACAGGGTGAAAGAGGGTGAAAGACATATTATATATATATATAATCCTGATGACGTCAGCGGACGCGGACAGAGAAGAAGAAGACGACGTTACTTCATTTTTCATAAAAAACGTCACTTTTTGACCGCTTGTATCTCCAGAACGGCTTGACCGATTTTATTTCTTCTTGGCTCAAATTACTCTTGGCGATGCCGCCTTTCAGGTTATATTACGTGCAATTTAAAATTTTTTATATTTTAGTAGTTCTACTCCCCCAAAAGATGGACTTTGATGGTGCAGAATAAGAGACTTGTAGTGTCTTTTTTAAGGTCTTTTAGGGTTTGAACATGGCCGGAGACACTACCGCGTCTCCTGAAAAGAAAGAAAAAGAGAGAGAGAGAGAGAGAGAGAGAGAAAATATAATTATGATATTTAAAATAAAATCGTAGTTAAGATAAAGATTTCTGATAGAAGAGATATTAGATGAAAACGATACATCTAATGCAATTTACTTCTCTGCGCTTGTGTTATTTATGAAATGTGTATTCACAAGATATTACTAGTTGTCAAGTATAATATATGTAATCCTTTTATAAAAAAATTATATAAATTATTTAAAATCACTATATTTTACTTACAAACTATCTGTCATTGCTATATAGAATTAATTTTAATATTTTTTTCAATTAAAAAGACAGGAATATAAGTAAACATTTGAGACATTTTGAGATACAAAAATATTGTGGAGCTCTTAAGGAAACGGGAGGGCCCTCTTTTTGTAATATTCCAAGAAATTAATCTTGAAAAATTACGAAAATTTCAATGCAACAGACTCAGTTTTATATATATTATTAGATCAATGCAAAATAATAATGTTACAGAAGTTGTAATTGTATAAAATATTGTTTTAAAAGTTAATCAGAAAAAGCATATAATTGTCTGTTTTAGGACAATTATTTAAATAATTAGTATCAAAATTAATTTTACTGATTTATTTTTTTTTTTACAATTTGATGAATATAAATGTTATGTAAAAAGTAGAAGGATAAAACATTAAATATGTATGTTGTGTTCCCGCTTGGAAAAGGGGTTCAATAAGTAACTGCCACGTATACACTAAATTTACAATCGCTTTATTTCCTGTGGTTCGTATAACTCAGCTATCTGTGTGTGTGTTTCTTACGCTGTGCCCGAGAGGATACAAGAGAGCGAATCCGCCGATACGCGTGTATATATACATCGCACATTGTCACCCCCGCCATACCACTTGCTCTCCTATCCTAAACGCGATGTCATGCTTACGCGCTTATTTTGAAAAGACATGTAACTATGTAACACTCTTCCCTCTCTTAAGGAAAAAAAATCATAACCACAAACAAAAAAAAAATCTACATGTATATGTGTTAATGACGTTGTTCTCTTTTTTTTTTATTTATGAACTTGATTCCCCATAACGCGTTGGAACTTTCTTTTCCCGCACTGATCTCCGTGGTGTATTATCCACCTTTATTGGCGCTGGGGTTTCTTTTACCATTCTCGCATTCTTGTCTACATTTACATTTTTCGAATTAATAACAGGTGTTTGATTTACATTTGGGGTTTCGTAGTCGAACATATCGTCGCTCATATTATACGTATCTCTAATTGGACACTCGCCTATTTTCTGAATTTGATTAATGTGTCTTTTCCAACATTTACCATTATCTAAACGAATGATATAATGTGCATGACCGAGTCTTTGTTGCACGTTACCGAAAATCCATTTTTGTTTGCCGTAATAATTCTGGCATTCTACTCGTTCGCCGATATGTACTTCGCGAATCTTATCGTACGGTTTAGTCTCGCAATTATTGCTTGTATCACTTTGTGTTGGCAACAATAAATTTAATCGAGTCCGCAAATTACGCTTTAGCATTTTCTCTGCTGGAGATTCACCCAACGACACATGAGGCAGATTTCTGTAATGTAATAGAATTTGGTACAAAGCTATCTGTAAATCTTCTGTACTTGCCGAAAGACTATTGAATTTTTTTCTTAACATCTGCTTGAAGGTTTGGACGAATCTCTCCGCTTGCCCATTTGTCGCTGGATGAAATGGTGCTGTAGTTTTGTGTATTACTCCATTACATTTAAGAAAGTTTTTGAACTCGCTAGATACAAAATGTCGACCATTGTCTGACACTACCACCTCCGGTATGCCAAACGTTGAAAAAATTTGTCTACAGCATTTGATCGTTGTATTACTTGTAATATTTTTCGTAATGAGCACCTCTGGCCACTTTGAAAACGCGTCTACTAACACAAAAAAGTAATGTCCCATAAAGGGGCCTGCGTAATCAATATGTACTCTTTGGAACGCTCGCTCTGCTGGCTTCCACGTAAGTGTTTGTGTTTTCGGCGGATCGTTTCGAATTAAATTACAATTTTCGCAGTTTCTAGCTACATTCTCTAAATCATTGTCGATACCCGGCCACCAACAATATCTTCTAGCCATTGCCTTCATTTTTATAATGCCGAAGTGTTCCTCATGCAACTCTTGCAAAATTTTCTTTCGTAATTTCCGCGGCACCAAAACTCTACCGTCTCGTAAAATCGCGCCACGTTGGCAACTAAATTCAGCAAGTGGAACATTGAATCTTTCTTTCGGCTTCAGTTCTTTGCCTGATTGTAACGCCCGCGATAACTTTTGTAATTCTGTATCTTTTTCCGTTTCCGCTGCTAATTCTGTAAATGTGACTGGAAAAGATTCTATTAATTTAATTTCGTATTCATCTACTACGTCGTATTCGAAATCGTCCTCTGACTGAATTGGTAACCGCGACAATCCATCTGCATTACTATGTAATTTCGTATTTTTATACTTGATGTTGTAATTGAATGCTTGTAAGAAAATTTTGTAATGTTGCATGCGCATCGCGCTATGTACCGGCAATGATTTGTTTGGTGCTAATATTTGTGTAAGTGGACGGTGGTCTGTGTAAAGTGTAAAACGATTTCCGTATAAATACTGATAGAATTTTTTTATCGCGAAAATAATTGCATACGCTTCTTTATCGATCTGTGCATACTTCTGCTGTGTTCGAGACAACGATTGCGAAGCATACTGGATTACCCGCTCTGATCCATCTGGGTGCTTTTGCGAAAGGACCGCTCCTACTCCGTACATGCTTGCATCACATGCTACGATTAATGGGTGTTTGGGATTGTAATGCGCCAAAACTTTATTACTCGTAAATTCTCTTTTCGCCGCTAAGAAAGCTGCTTCGCACTCCTGTGTCCATCTGAAACTCACAGCTTTGCCGCCCTCTTTTTGTAACAACGTATGTAATGGCGTAAGTATTCCACTTAAGTTTTGAATGAACCGTCCGTAATAATTAATTAATCCTAAAAACGCACGCAATTCCGTTATATTTTTCGGCCGAGGCATTTTCTCAATGGCTTCCATTTTCCTTTTTTCTTTATGAATTCCGTTTTTATCAATGTAATAACCGCAATAATGTATCCCTTCTTTCAAAAATTCGCTTTTCTCCTTATTAATTTGTATATTTAATTTCGCTAAACGTGTAAGTACTTCCTTAAGTCGTTCCAGATGCACTTGGTCGTTCGGACCTGTAATTTTGATATCATCTAAGAAAACAGAGACGCCCGGAATGCCCTTCAGTACAGTTTCGATTTCTTTCTGCCAGATTGCCGGCGCCGAAGCGATCCCGTATAATAAACGCGTACATTTGTATAATCCCCGGTGTGTGTTTAGGGTTAATAACTCTCTATCCGCGGGATGAATTTCCATTTGTAAATAGGCCTGCTTCAAATCTATCTTTGAAAATTTTTGGCCTCCCGATAGAGTACTAAAAAGTTCGTCTACTGTAGGTAACGGATATTCATTTACTAGTAATTGTTTGTTTACCGTCACGCTAAAATCGCCGCAGAGCCTCACCGAATTGTCTTTCTTTAAGACTGGCACGACCGGCGTCGCCCATTCTGCCGCGCTCGTTTCTTGTAAAACTCCTTCTTTAACGAGTCTATCGATCTCCCGATCTACTAAAGGTATTATTTTGAATGGTACTTTCCTTGCTTTAAGAAAAATTGGTTTCGCGTTCTCTTTTAGGATAAGTCGCGCTTGTATTCCTTTGATTTTTGTGCTTGAAGGATCCAATTCGTTTTTGTAATCGCGCAGAATTTTATGTAATTCCGTTCCTGTATTTGAATTTAACGTAAATACTGTGTCGGTCAATTGTACGCCTAACTGACGAATCCACTCCCGTCCCATGAGTGGTTCTCTATCCATGACTGTAATGTACATATTTAATGACTTGATAATTCCTTTGTAACGTACTTGTACTTTTACGTAACCTACAACCGTAATTGTTGTTTTGCAAAATGTAAATAATTTCAAATCTGTGTTCTCTATTTGTGCATCCGGAAACCAACGCTCAAGAAAATATTTACTAACAATTGTAACCGCCGCTCCGCTGTCTATTTCGAAACGCACGTTTTTCTCGTTTATATCTACGGAAATAAAATACCTATCTCTATGCTTAATATGTTCCGTACTCATCCATAAAATGTCGCTTAGTTGATGCGCCTTTGCTCTATTCTTTCTCATGCATACTTTTGCTAAATGGCCTTTAATGCTGCAATTTGAACACACGATTTCTCTATTCAATGTACATTTTGAAGCTAAATGCTTACCTCCGCATCTATAACATGTAACGCTATTTATACCGCTTGTATTATTATAATTTGGAACGTCCTGTATGGCACGCTTTGCTTTCTGGAAAACAGCTGGTCTGTTTACTGTTGGCTTCTTGTGTTGTGACCGTTTGTCCTTCTTCCCCATTGCTGGTTCTTTCTGGCCCACGTAGTCCACGGATGATACTCCCGCTGCCTGAATTTGGTTTACATCCTTCTCCGTCAATTCCATTGAAAGGGCAATTTCGACTGCCTTGTCGAAAGTTATATCCTTTGTCTCCAATAACCTTGCTTGTGTACGCCGGCTTGTAAGCCCGAAAACAAATTGATTCCGCAACGCCGTTTTTAAGTATCCTCCAAAATTACAATTTATGCTCATCTTATGTAATGCTGCTACGTACTGGTGTATGCTCTCTCCGTCGGACTGCTTCCTTTGGTGGAATCGATAATTTTCCGCTATTTCAAGCGGTGCAGGGGCGTAAAAATCCTGCAAATGTGGTGCGACTGTGTTGTACGTCTGCGTGTACGGGTCGAGAGGTGCTAACTTGTCGCATAATATATCGAAAGATTTACTTCCGATGAAATGTAGTAGGTACGCCACTTTCTGTGGTTCCGGAACCTTGAACACTGTAACGGCTCCCTCAAAACGTTTTAGCCAACGCTTCCAATTTGTAACGGCAGGATCGAAAGCTTCTATTGCGAAACTTCCATGCACGATTGCTTCAGCCATGGCAGAATCCGCAGTACCGAGTTGTGGTCCGCAAAAAAAAAAAAAAAATACTCGGCACTCACTGTAACACGTACGTGTCCTTCTTTGCAGGGTAATGTACTCTTCTCTCAACTTCCTGTGCGGTATCCCATCCTCGTCGCCAACTGTTGTGTTCCCGCTTGGAAAAGGGGTTCAATAAGTAACTGCCACGTATACACTAAATTTACAATCGCTTTATTTCCTGTGGTTCGTATAACTCAGCTATCTGTGTGTGTGTTTCTTACGCTGTGCCCGAGAGGATACAAGAGAGCGAATCCGCCGATACGCGTGTATATATACATCGCACATTGTCACCCCCGCCATACCACTTGCTCTCCTATCCTAAACGCGATGTCATGCTTACGCGCTTATTTTGAAAAGACATGTAACTATGTAACAATGTAGATAATAGGAATTGTAAAAATATATTTCTATGTATAGTCACAAAAAAGTATTCTTATATATTTGTTTAAAGCAATTTAAAATATATTTAGTAAAATAATAATTGAACAATGAACGTATGAGCATATACATGTATATTATATATATAAAAACACAAACCTAATACATATATGTATAATAGTATGTTGCACTTGTAATCATGAATACATATTATCAATAAAAGAATTAAAATAAATAACTTTACAAGTATTGCTTCTATACATATAATATAAATATATGAAGAAATCAAAATAAAAAACTTGTGTAGCTTTTGCTTTCTTTTTTATAAAATTCTCGCAATGTAACTTAACTTTTAGCTTAACGTGTTATATAATTAATTTCACATATTGCACTTGTAATCATGAATACATATTATCAATAAAAATTATAATAAATAACTACACAGTACTGCTACTCTACATATAATATAAATATGTGAAAAAATCAAAATAAATAGCTTGCGCAGTGCAGCTTTTCTAACTTTCTTTTTTATAAAATTCTCGCAATGTAACTTAACTTTTAGCTTAATGTGTCATATAATTAATTTCACATATTGCACTTGTAATCATGAATATATATTATCAATAAAAGAATTGTAATAACTACACAGTACTGCTACTGTACATACAATATAAATATATGAAGAAATCAAAATAAATGACTTTGCGCAGTGCAACTTCTCTAACTTCTTTTTTTATAAAATTCTCACAACGTAACTTAATTTTTAGTTCAATGTGATAAAATAATAAAAATTAGGTATTCTACTTATTTTTTGCATTTGCTTAAATACAAGTAATCTACGTATTATTTTTGAATAAAAAATTAAAATATTTCCGATTTGACTAAATAAATATTTTCTGAAAAAATATTTTCATATTCATTTAGTGACGCTTAAATTTGCCAGATATATAGTTATGGATCCACGTTTTAATTTGAGCAACGGATCGATTAAATAAGCACTTATTTTTTTCTTTTATACAGGAAATTTTTTTGTTAGATGGCAGCTGTGAAGTGGTAATTTCTTTTTGAAATTCTTTCAATATTGTATTACGTTCTTCTTCCGTCCAACGTCTTCGTTTTGTTATACCAAATAGAGATGCTACAAAATAAATTAATTATCTATGAATCAGAATAAATATTTCTATATAAAAAGCAATAATTTACTTAAATTTTATTTAAATGTATTTTTATTTAAATTACTAGTAGAATAAAATTACTTTAAAATTCTCTTCAGAGTACTGACAAACTTTCATTAATAAGAAAATATTAAAATTATAACGTCATAATTATAAGAATAAAAAGAAATAGGAATGCAAAAATAAAATAATATAAAATAATATAAAATAATATAAAAAATACAAATAATATAAATAAATATATAACTAAATTAAGCTAATGTGTGTGGAACCTTTATCATTTATCATTATTATTTTTTAATTAAATATTGTTATTATGTACATTAAAATTCTATCAAAAAATGCATTATAAAAAAAAGCTTAATATATTAATATACTTTGACATAGTCACATAAAAATATAATACTAAATAATATTTAAAAGAAAATCCACTCTGACTTGATAAGTTTATAAAAACTGAATACAATATGTAAAAATGAGAAAATAAACTTACTACTGCCACGTTTCTTTATCTTTGGGGAATAAGTTTCGTCAGAATCATTGTCATTATTCACTATAGTATGGTTTTGATGCACGATTTTCTTTTTTACAGATTTTTGTTGTTCATCTGTTACGCTAAGAAATTTCGGTAATTTCCTTTCTGTTCGTAATAAAGAAGGCTTACGTGAACTTATCATACATGTTTCGGCATCGTTTTCCGATTCTGCACTCGAAGTATCTTTGTTTGTTTCTTGCATCTCTTCCTCTTCTGTTAATAATAACACAATATTATGATAATTATTATATATGTATATATATATGTAACCAATTCTTGAAACTAAGGGCTAATATATACTACAACCGCGGACGTCGATGCATAAAAATTGAATAAAGCAGAATGAACACAATAATGAAACGTATTCTCAATTTGAATCCATTTCAATGAATATATCATATTCATACTTTGATTTAATAGGTTCCAAACGTAACGTTTCATTGTTGCATTCATTATTACTACTTTTATTTCTACACAGACATCCATGATCGTGGCACACATTAGCCTTAATTTCATAAGTTTTGGTTTATACGGACTTTTGTCTGATTTTTTCTTCTAATTAAATAGATATATTAAGAATGCAGAAAAGTTTAAAAAAGGAATACAATAATTAATATATTTTATACAAAAATTAATATATAAAAAGTACTTGTGGCATATATATAATAAGATAAATAGTGTATATACCTGAATCACTATTATTAGATTGCTGTTGCTCATTTTCATCTAATGCTGCTTCAAGAAATTTCGTCATACGAACTATCTCTACAGCTGCTATTGACTGTCGATAATGGCGTTTATGAATTTTCTCGTGATGTCCCATAAAGTTCGCCAAATCATCCACTTCATTGTCAGATAAATTTAACGTAATGCATGTTGTAGCAATATGTTTACGTAATTCAGTACCTCTTAAAAAATGTGGTATTTGTGCATCACATTTTTTAGAAAAATATCGCATAAGGATACACGCTCTTAAATATTTGAAATGACGTTTGGTACTACTAGGTATGCCAAACACATACGGATTTTTCTCAGGAACATTTGCATCCTTTCGCTGGTTCAAAATTAGTTCAACACATTGAACTAATACCATGTCTAAAATCACAGGCACTGTACGTCTCAATTTTCCACGAATTAAGAATCTTACGTATTTATCAGCAACCTATATACAAAAGTTATATATGGATTATTATTTTGCATCATATACCATATTGTGTGTAATTTAATTATAATATTTGTAAACAAATAATATTTATACATAATATTTATAAATAAATTTATCATATTTAATACTTTGTGTAACATCATCTTTCCTCAAAACTGGGAATAAAAATTTTCTTACTGTCTCAATTGCACATTCGTGAATTCTGCCCATCAAAGCACGTCCTAAAACTTGTACATTTCTGCCTTTCGAATTTCCTACACATTCTTTAAAATGATGCCTGATATTATTTTTAGTGAACCATCCTTTACACTTTGCGCAACTTATAAAATCTTGTACTGTTTTGCAACTATTTTTGGCAGGCCTTCGACAAACAATTAATTCTCCCGTATTTAAGAAAGGATCCGTATTATGTATGAAATTCCTTTTTTTTCTAATAGACTCTATAATTTGTTTTCTTTCTAAATTACCTGCAATGAGAATATTAAGTAATGTATATATAATGTAAATAATGTATATATAATGTAAATAATGTATATATAATGTAAATATATTAATAAAAATTATAACATATTAATATATTATATTTAACAAATAATCAATATTTATAAAAAAATATACTATAAACTTAAATAATTATACAGAATTGAAAAATATGATCACCTTTTGGTAATAATACAAATTTCTTTACTTCAGGTTCCAATTTATGCACGTTTTCTAAAGGACGTGCAATTTTACTCTGAAACTTTTTGCAATAGTAGATAAATTTTTTTTTTGATGTCCCTTAGGTTGAGAAAATGGAACATATAAATTGTCTTCTCTACAACCAAATGTATTGATAGAAGAAAGATCTATCAGTGATTCTGAAGAATTTTTATCATTAGTTGCAGATACTTTATTGCGGAAGCTTTCATGTTCCGTAATTTCTTTGTCAATTGTAATTTCCAATGCTGAAGGTAAATATTCCAAAATACTTAATGAGTTTGCAAAAGCAATATTGTCATTAATATCATCACGGGAAATCATATTATCCTAAAAAAATCATAAAAATGAAAAGGTCAGGCCATGTTCAAAAGAAGGTACTCAAAAATTTAAACGATCTAATAATAAATTATCACGAAAAGTAACTGATATGTTATTCAAGGTGCCAGTTCAAAGTGAACATACGTAAAGTGTATATTATCTAAATTTAGTAATAATATATTACCATGAAAAGTAACTGTGATATTTTATTCAAGGTGCAAGTTCACATTGAACATACATACATATAAGTAAAACTGATTACAATTTGATTCTAGAAAATAAGTGCGATATGT